>NW_026652276.1:207823725-207839446 GCF_009828535.3 Hylobates moloch
TGGGCAAGGACTTCATGTCTAAAACACCAAAAGCAATGGCAACAAAAGCCAAAATTGACAAATGGGATCTCATTAAACTAAAGAGCTTCTGCACAGCAAAAGAAACTACCATCAGAGTGAACAGGCAACCTACAAAATGGGAGAAAATTTTCACAAACTACTCATCTGACAAAGGGCTAATATCCAGAATCTACAATGAACTCCAACAAATTTACAAGAAAAAAACAACCAACCCCATCAAAAAGTGGGCAAAGGACATGAACAGACACTTCTCAAAAGAAGACATTTATGCAGCCAAAAACCACATCAAAAAATGCTCATCATCACTGGCCATCAGAGAAATGCAAATCAAAACCACAGTGAGATACCATCTCACACCAGTTAGAATGGCCATCATTAAAAAGTCAGGAAACAACAGGTGCTGGAGAGGATGTGGAGAAATAGGAACACTTTTACACTGTTGGTGGGACTGTAAACTAGTTCAACCATTGTGGAAGTCAGTGTGGCGATTCCTCAGGGATCTAGAACTAGAAATACCATTTGACCCAGCCATCCCATTACTGGGTATATACCCAAAGGAGTATAAATCATGCTGCTATAAAGACACATGCACACGTATGTTTATTGCGGCACTATTCACAATAGCAAAGACTTGGAACCAACCCAAATGTCCAACAACAATAGACTGGATTAAGAAAATGTGGCACATATACCCCATGGAATACTATGCAGCCATAAAAAATGATGAGTTCGTGTCCTTTGTAGGGACATGGATGAAACAAACTATCGCAAGGACAAAAACCAAACACCGCATGTTCTCACTCATAGGTGGGAATTGAACAATGAGAACTCATGGACACAGGAAGGGGAACATCACATCTCACAGTGTTTTGTCCCTGTTCCCTCAACAGCCTTTTCCATGGTTGCCCTCCACCAGTGGAATAAAGCCAAAACTAGCTTAAATGTAACAGGGAAATCCTTCATTTAGATAACATCAACCTAGCTTTTTCTTTTGCCACTGCCTCTCTTACACCATAAAGTCCAGAAAAATTGAACTATCTTCCATCCCCTGAAATGGCTTTATCATTCCCAGCTCTTACTTTCACTTGGATGGTTTAATCTAGTGGATATAATTTTAGTATGCATCAGAATCACCTGGAAGGCTTGTTAAAACTCACGTCATTGGAAGGATCCACAGAATTTCTGACTCACTAGGTCTGGGGTGGAACGCAAAATCTTACATTTCTCACAAATTCCCAGGTGATGCAGAAGCAGCTGGTGCTGGGATCATGCCTTGAGAATCTTTAATTTCTCAGGAGTGCTCTTCCATGCATCTACATTTATGCAAATGTTAAGGTTACTTCATTCTTAGCTGTTATGTCTTATTTTGTCTTCCTTAGTTGTTAAACCAAAAGTAATTTCTTTCTTTACTGTGCTTCTGTAGCTAGTTGGAATTATCTTAAACCATTACCTACCTTGCATTACAATTTGTAAATGAATATTCTTTATGGGTAATAATAACTTACCTATTTTTGCATTATCCATAGTGCATGTCAAAAATATTTTCTAGGCATATCACTGGTGAACAGCAACAGTTTTTACTTTCTCTTTACTGATTTGGATGCCCTTTATTTCTTTCTCTTGTCTGATTGCTCTGGCTAGGACTTCCAGTACTATGTTGAATAGAAGTGGTGAAAGTGGGCATCCTTGTCTTGTTCCAGTTCTCAGGGGGAATGCTTTCAGTTTTTCCCTGTTCAATATAAGGTTGGCTGTGGGTTTGTCATAGATGGTAATAACCTTAAGAATATTTTCTATATATTTTTAATTGAATTACAGATGTAGACCATAACCTCAAGAAATATGAATCCTTTTATAAGAAACTGGAGAGTATTTCTTTTTTTTTCTTACTCATAATAGTTGTACCTTAATTCTTGACTTACATGGTCCATGAACTACGGTTTGTGAAGAGGTGAGTGGCTACCACTTTTGGATCATCTACATTGTACTAGCTAACTTGCATATTTTATTTTAAATTCTGTCAGCAACCCTGAAGATACATACTGTTAATCTCATTCTACAGATGATAAAACTAAGTCTCAGAACAGCTAAGAAACTTGCCCAAAGTCACCCTAGGAAGTCACAGAACCAGAATTTGTAAAGGGCAGCCCTTACGATTTTTTTTTTTTTTTTTTTTTTAAACAGAGTCTCCCTCTATCCCCCAGGCTGGAGTGCAATAGAGCGATCTTGGCTTGCTGCAACCTCTGCCTCTCAGGTTCAAGCAATTTGCCTGTCTCAGCCTCCTCAGTAGCTGGGATTATAGACATGTACCACCATGCCTCGCTAATTTTTGTATTTTTAGTAGAGATTGGGTTTCACCGTGTTGGCAAGGCTGGTCTCAAACTCCTGACCTGAAGCGATCCACCTGCCTTGGTCTCCCAAAGTGCTGGGATTACAGGTATAAGCCACCATGCCCAGCCCTCTTATGACTTTTTTATGTCCCACACTTCCTTCCCATGGAGAATATACTTCACACTGATCATGAAGTGAACTGCCAGCAATCAAAGAGGTGATAAAGTCCCTGGAACACAGCAGGTGTCCAGGAGAAGATGGCCCAACCAGGCTGTCAGGAAAACACTCCTGGCTTCCTGATGCCATTTGCCATGTGAAGCTCTATGCCAGATGCTGGATTGTGAGAAAGGAGAGTCTTTCCTTAAAGGAGAAAAGTGGCTTCAATGATTAAGAAGCATGAACTTTCATCAGCTTTTTGTACTTCTTCTCACATATTACTAAAAATCTACATTTTTTTTCCAAAAGTAAATTCCGTCTATTTTATTCCTGAACTCAAATAATTAACAAAAGAACAGGCTTATATGCAAAATGTTACAACTACAGACCTTACTGGTTCAAGTAATTACTTGAAGAAATATCAAATCTTAAAATATTTCCACCCAGTGCATCCTTTTTATTAGCACTCTATAAATTTGCTGTCACTGTGATATCTGCAGGGAATGCTTATAAATTAAAAAATCAAATAACAAAAATAACATCGCCACATTTATTTTTTCAACAATCTGTTCTGAAGGATCTGAGTAGATGCAGTTGAAATATGGACATAGAGTTTGAGTGATTAGAATTTATAGGGGAAACATAGGGGAAACAGTACTATTTCTACATGACTTTCATTTGCATTTATTTGTTATTCTCCTAATTTTGTCTGGAGTAGCCTTGGGGATGAGTTCTGTTACACGGTGATATCTTCCTTTATATAACTAAGTTTAGAGGTCAATCAGACCACTGAATAAATTCATAATATCTAGTCCCATGATGTACATAAAGCAGGAAATATTTTAGCTAATTCACTTGGGGGAGACTTCTTGATGCAAGGAATTGGAAATGGGGGCAAATATACAACAATGCTAAGTCATCACGTAAACCAAGCAATGATAAAACTTCGAAGCCCTTGGGTCAGGGAAAAGTTAGTAAGTTACACATTGCTGTTTAATTCTTGTTATGGGGAACACCCATGAAAGTGAAGTATTATCCACTGGAAGATTCGTGCATTCTTTCCTTCTGCCCTGTAGGTGGCAGACTTCTTGGCTGGGACAATTACCTCTTCTTTAGTGGCATTTGGGGAATTAGTGTACCTTTCTTCCAGTCCTTTGAGAAAGTTCTCTGAGACTAGATTCTTGATGCAAACGTCTTAATGATAAAGAAGTTCTTTGTAATTGCATGGTACATTTACTCTGTGGCAAAAGCAAAATAAACATTCTTGTCCATGAATAGGAAGATCTTTACTCAAAGGATCTTAAAAATTGACCTAATTACTCACTAGAGAAACTATGTCTATTCTAGAAGGGACAAGGGAGAGATTCAAATAATAGGGAAAATTCTGCGTACTACCACAACAACTACACAGGAGAGTATCTTTGCTTTTATTCATGCCTAGAGGAGTCTGTCTACGCTTTATAAAACCTCTTAACCAAATGGTGTTATTGCCTGTGATTCTGCAGGCAGGGGTGGCAGCTGCATTTATAAGCAACTATTTTCCACTGAGTTACCCAGGTAAAGAAAGGAAGTTGAATATCTGACCTATGGATAGAAGACATGTCTCAACCCTTAATCCTCACAATTGCAGTGAGCCATCTTCTCTTGGCATCTTCATTTACTCCCTAAAACTGGATCACTTCCATTCATAAGCAAATGTGTTCTAAAAAAAGTCCATCTTAATAAAAAAAAAGAAGAGAAATCCTCCCAGGCTTGACTCAACTCCCACTTGTGCCTACAAAATCATTTCTATGCTTTCTCTTGGAGCAACACGTGTCAGGTGAGATGAACTGCCTACCCAGGTCTTCTTTACTTCTCTGTCTTATTCATCCTGTGGTTAAAATAGCCTTTGTATATTGTTGATTCTCCATCTTCATCTCAAGGCTGCACAGTTCCTCTGCACTTTAGACTCCTATATTCTATTATATTACTGGATGTTTACTAGGTACCTAAAACTTGATATATTGAAAACAGAGAACATCTGTGATGGCAGATGCCTGTAGTCACAGCCACTTAGGAGGCTGAGGTAGGAGGATCTCTTGAGCCCAGAAGTTCAAGGCTGCAGTGAGCTACAATCCTGCCACTACATTTCCAGCCTGGGCAAACAGTAAGAACCTGTCTAAAGAAGGGGAAGGAAGGAAAAAAGGAAGGAAGGAAGAGAGGAAGGGAGGGAGAGGAAGAAACAATTTTCCACTCTCCACACACTAAAATCTGAGACTTCCTAGTCTTTCTCATCAAAGAAAATAAGAACCCCATTCACCTAGTTATTCAAGCCAAGAACTTGGTAATTAACCCCTTCCCTTCAACCCTACACTGCCAAAGAGGCTGGATCTGAGATATACATTTGGAAGTGATAGAACTTGGAAGATATCTTGATAGTTTTGATCTAGGGGGACTCCCTATATCTACATTGACCCCTACAGTCCCTTTTCCAAGGATCACCGGGAGTCATAGTTTAAACACTTAAATCAGGTCACTACCTCTACTCAGAATTTTTTAATTTACTCCTATTTCTCTTACAGAAAAACCCAAATTCCCAAACCTGGCCTATAAGCATTGGTATGATCAGACTCCTGCCTGCCCCTCCAACGTTACTGCTTATCTGTCTCCCTCACACAGGATGCTCAAGCCACACTGGCTTCTGTTAAATAAAAATTATAGAAGGCCATTGTTTTGAACTAAGCTCCTGCACTCAGCTCCAACAGATAAACGGATGAAAGATAAAAACCCACACCAAAGTTCTGTCACCAAACAACCAATTTACGAAACAGGCCAGTTTCAATCTTCCATCGGCATGATAATGAAGTTCCCTCTGCTTTAAGTTATGTTTCCACTGTTCTGTCTCCCTACTCCCGCCCTGCAAGAAAAGTAATGCTGAAATGACCCTCTACTTCATGTTCCTTGTTTCTGCTTTTTTCCAGTCCTGTTAAAACTAACCCCCTCTGACCAACTCATTGAAACACTTACATTTTATGGATTCTAGATTTGCAAATAAAGCCAATTAAGGTCTTTAAATTTGTTATAATTTTGTCTTTTGACACTCCTTTCTGTTCCTTGAACAGGACATACCTTTTCCCACTTACCTGAGGCCTCTGCCTTGTTATTGGTTTTCCTTGCTCTTTTCTTGGCAGTCCCAGTCTAATGTGTCCCTCCACCCCCCACTCCACACACACCACCTTCCAAGACCTTCCCAGACCACCACATGATAAAACAGCCCCCCTAAAGGCAGCAGGGTTGGTTTCCATCAGGGCACATATACCTCTCCCTACACATCCCCACACCCCTGTCCCCACCCCGAGTCCCCTGCCCCTGTACTTTAAGATGCAAAAATCCTCAATAAAATACTGGCAAACCGAATCCAGCAGCACATTAAAAAGGTTATCCACCATGAGCAAGTGGGCTTCATCCCTGGGATGCAAGGCTGGTTCAACATACGCAAATCAATAAATGTAATCCAGCATATAAACAGAACCAAAGACAAAAACCACATGTTTATCCCAATAGATGCAGAAAAGGCCTTTGACAAAATTCAACAACGCTTCATGCTAAAAACTCTCAATAAATTAGGTATTGATGGGATGTATCTCAAAATAATAAGAGCTATCTATGACAGACCCACAGCCAATATCATACTGAATGGGCAAAAACTGGAAGCATTCCCTTTGAAAACTGGCACAAGACAGGGATGCCCTCTCTCACCACTCCTATTCAACATAGTGCTGGAAGTTCTGGCCAAGGCAATCAGGCAGGAGAAGGAAATAAAGGGTATTCAATTAGGAAAAGAGGAAGTCAAATTGTCCCTGTTTGCAGATGACATGATTGTATATCTAGAAAACCCCATTGTCTCAGCCCAAAATCTCCTTAAGCTGATTAGCAACTTCAGCAAAGTCTCAGGATACAAAATCAATGTACAAAAATCACAAGCATTCTTACACAGCAATAACAGACAGAGAGCCAAATCATGAGTGAACTCCCATTCACAATTGCTTCAAAGAGAATAAAATACCTAGGAATCCAACTTACAAGGGACGTGAAGGACCTCTTCAAGGAGAACTACAAACCACTGCTCAATGAAATAAAAGAGGATACAAACAAATGGAAGAACATTCCATGCTCATGGGTTGGAAGAATCGATATCATGAAAATGGCCATGCTGCCCAAGGTAATTTATAGATTCAATGCCATCCCCATCAAGCTACCAATGACTTTCTTCACAGAATTGGAAAAAACTACTTTAAAGTTCATATGGAACCAAAAAAGAGCCCACATGGTCAAGTCAATCCTAAGCCAAAAGAACACAGCTGGAGGCATCATGCTACCTGACTTCAAACTATACTACAAGGCTACAATAACCAAAACAGCATAGTACTGGTACCAAAACAGAGACATAGATCAATGGAACAGAACAGAGCCCTCAGAAATAATGCCGCATATCTACAACCATCTGATCTTTGACAAACCTGACAAAAACAAGCAATGGGGAAAGGATTCCCTATTTAATAAATGGTGCTGGGAAAACTGGCTAGCCATATGGAGAAAGCTGAAACTGGATCCCTTCCATACACCTTATACAAAAATTAATTCAAGATGGATTAAAGACTTACCTGTTAGACCTAAAGCCATAAAAACCCTAGAAGAAAACCTAGGCATTACCATTCAGGACATAGGCATGGGCAAGGACTTCATGTCTAAAACACCAAAAGCAATGGCAACAAAAGCCAAAATTGACAAATGGGATCTCATTAAACTAAAGAGCTTCTGCACAGCAAAAGAAACTACCATCAGAGTGAACAGGCAACCTACAAAATGGGAGAAAATTTTCACAAACTACTCATCTGACAAAGGGCTAATATCCAGAATCTACAATGAACTCCAACAAATTTACAAGAAAAAAACAACCAACCCCATCAAAAAGTGGGCAAAGGACATGAACAGACACTTCTCAAAAGAAGACATTTATGCAGCCAAAAACCACATCAAAAAATGCTCATCATCACTGGCCATCAGAGAAATGCAAATCAAAACCACAGTGAGATACCATCTCACACCAGTTAGAATGGCCATCATTAAAAAGTCAGGAAACAACAGGTGCTGGAGAGGATGTGGAGAAATAGGAACACTTTTACACTGTTGGTGGGACTGTAAACTAGTTCAACCATTGTGGAAGTCAGTGTGGCGATTCCTCAGGGATCTAGAGCTAGAAATACCATCTGACCCAGCCATCCCATTACTGGGTATATATCCAAAGGACTATAAATCATGCTGCTATAAAGACACATGCACACGTATGTTTATCGTGGCACTATTCACAATAGCAAAGCCTTGGAACCAACCCAAATGTCCAACAGCGATAGACTGGATTAAGAAAATGTGGCACATATACACCGTGGAATACTATGCAGCCACAAAAAATGATGAGTTCATGTCCTTTGTAGGGACATGGATGAAATTGGAAATCATCATTCTCAGTAAACTATCACAAGGACAAAAAATCAAACACCGCATGTTCTCACTCATAGGTGGGAATTGAACAATGAGAACACATGGACACGGGAAGGGGAACATCACACTCCGGGGACTGTTGTGGGGTGGTGGGGGGGCGGGGGGAAGGATAGCATTAGGAGATATACCTAATGCTAAATGACGAGTTAATGGGTACAGCACACCAACATGGCACATGGATACATATGTAACAAACCTGCACATTGTGCACATGTACCCTAAAACTTAAAGTATAATAATAATAATAAATAATAATAAAAATAAAAAATAAATAAAATAAAATAAAATAAAATCTCCTTGCTGGTTTGTTTGCTTACTTCCCTCTCTGGTTCACCACGACAGGTCGAGTACCTGGCACAGCTCGTGGCACACAGTAAGTTTTTAATTGAAATTAAATGTGAATAGATAAAAGCTGGGCTTGCCCCTACTAAATCTGACAAAGTGAAGTCAACTCCATGTTAGAAGCCCTTTATCACCCCACCTCATATTCCCAGGGAATTAACTCATCTTGAGGTATGATGGACGAAGATCAGATCTGTTGCACTTTCCCCAAGCTATTTGCAATTTAATGGAGAGGGAAAGAGAAAGGAACAAGAATTTTTGGTGTATGTGCAGTTCACATTTTGAAAGTGAAGCAAATGCTCTTATCCAAATGTGAAAAGTAGCCTGGATGATCCTCAGTATCATTCTGTTTTATAAAGGATGTACCATTCATGTTTAAGAGCCAGTGCATGCTAATATTTCAGAGGAGATGGGTACTTTGAGAGTCTGATGCAAGTTTAGACAGAAATCTAAATGAAATGCATATACATAAAGATAATTACATACAATTTGAGTGGTGCATGGGCCTCCAGAAGCCTATCCATTATGCATCCTGAAGATTCTAAACAAATCATCCTTCTATTTTACTATGTGAACAAGATTCCACTTTCTTTCATGGTAAATCCTGGGTCATTGATTTTGTTTATAGCTCTTCCTAAAGCAATTTGAACTTCCCCACTGCCCTTATAGCTTGAAGAGAATATGTTAATTGGGAAGAGTGAAAGGAAGGAATACTAATATGTGTTAGACACGAATATGTATCCAGCATTCTGCAATATAAATTCTGAGGAATTTATTTCTCAAATTTAATTCTCGTATTTACTACAGAATTAAGTTATCACATTTAACTATCAAAACAATCCAGTAACACTGTGAGTCCCATTTTTGCAGACTGAAAAACTGAGGGAACAAAAGGACAAATAACTTACAAAAAGAAGTTTATGATGGAACCTAGATTCCTATCCAGATTATAAATTCATTTTCTCAATCTTATACTACATATTCATATTTTAAAAGTGGCTGATTCACTCTTTCATTTAACTAATGATCTGGACACCTCCTCCTCAACTCTCTGACTTCATCTTCTGTTACTCTTCCCTTTGCTACTTTTATCCAAGCCACATTGGCCTTAATCTAAGATCCTTAAGGAAAAGTCTGCTATAGAAGCTATTAATAGACTATTGGTGGTGAGTCTGTAAAATATATTTATACGAATAAGAATCTATATCTTCTTAAGAAACGTATTTTGGTAAAAATTATTTAGAAGATGATTGCCTCTACTAAGATACTTGCAATATAGATATATTTGTGAAATTAAAGCATATTATCCATTCTAAAGAAACAAATACTAATTAAAATGGTTACAGAACAAATCGTTTTACAATAAAAGCATAAACGAAATCTCATTAAAAATGTGCTAATATTTTACCCAGTTTGTAGATATTAACTCCAATTCTTTTAAACAGCAGCAGATTTATTTATGGAAACTGCAAGCATAATGTGTTCAAATATTCTACTACATTCTACATAACACATTTACTGGCCAAAACATGGATTTTAAATTGGGAATATTGGAAAAATACGGCACATTTTTTATATATTCATGTCCTTTTGCTTTTCTAAATATACTTTTTATATATTCATGTTCTGTTGCTTTTCTGGAAATAAAATCACTCTCTTGACCTGTGAATATTAGTATATAACTGAGAAGACTTATAAATAATGAAGAATCCATTTGGTATGGTGAACATATTAAAATTGTTGTATGGTTTGTGACTCCCACAATCACTGTAAATCTTTCATGGGTGAATTTTCCTCTGTGGCCTTCAGCCATGCTCAGACATGCATTTCCCATTCCATATCAGCCAGCTATTCTCCTGTTAGATCACATACCACCAAAAATTAATTCTCCTACCCAGACATTATTATAATACTGAAGTTGCTGTCAATCCTTCCCCATCCACATTTTTATTTTCCCTCGTATGTATCTATTTATAAAGAGCGTATTATACCATGCTTTTATTTGTTTCTATCACTGCTATGCTCTCAATATTTGTCCAATGTTAGTACATGAAGATACAGTGCATTTATTTTAACTCTTACATAATATGTCATATATAAGTGGTAATCTACATTGTTTCCAATTTTTCACTATTAAAATCAATGCAGCTATTAACATCCATGGCACATATATGAGAATTTCCCTACTATTACTTGTATAAAATGCAAATTTTCAACATTACTAGATATTGCTAAATTGCCCTCTAAAGTAGTTTTACCAATTTATTCTCCCACCACTAGTATTTGATAATTTCCAATTCCCTGTAACTTCTCCCATATTTGGTACGGCCAGATATTTTCATTTTTTTTTCTTACCTGATGAGACATAAAATTTTATGTCCTTGATTTTTTTTAAACTTGTATGATCTTGATTACTGGTAAGCTTGAACATTTTCTTATTTATTGGCCATTTTCTTATGCCTTGTTATAAATTCCTTGTTCCCATTCTTGGGTTTTTATTCTATTCAATAAATTGGTTTTCATTTCTTACTAATTCGTTGGAGTTATAGGCCTGGAACCTAATCTTTTTATTTTTGTTTTGTTATATAAAAAGACTCAAGTATATATAACACAATTATGATTTTTTGATCTGTAACTGCCCTTTTAGCTTTTTATTTTGATATACTACAGCTTTTAAGTAGTTGTGGTGTAGTTAAATTGATCTGTCTTCTCCCTTTTGGCTTGTTTTTGTTTTGGTTTGGTTTTTTTGGGTTTTGTTTGTTTTTGTATGCTTTTAAAGAAATCTCTTGGTATTCCAAGGCAGAATATATATGTATAGATTCCCCTATATTTTCTACAAAATTTAAACTATTTTTGCTTCAATATCTATGTGTTTAAATTTGTCTACATTTTAGTTTGTTTTAAATGTCAGCTACAAACCCAATTTATCTTTGTATAACTTATTACTTCAATGTCATCAACAATCTATCCTCTCCTCACTGATTTTTAATGCCATCCCATTAATTTGATGTTTTATATGGTCAGTTTCTGAGATCTCTATATAGGTACAAAAATAATACCTAGATATCTTATAGGCATTTTATGGCTATTATTGCTACTTCAATTTTTTAAATGTAATATTTTTCTTTGTTTCTGTATTATAAAAATATTGTTAAATGATTCTTATATACAACAAAATTATTACTTCTAAAATCTGTCAGTAAGTGCTCTTGGATTTTCTATGTACATACTTATGCAACCAAACACTTTGTTCTATATTTTCCATTCCCTACATACTTTTCTTAACTTTATTGCATAGGCTAGGACCTAGCTACAGTAAATATTAACTGACAGCATGCATCCTTGTGGAAGAAAGCAGCATTTTTACTATTAATTTAATGTTTTAAATTTTAATATTAGTATATTTAGATGTTCTCTTCCTATGTTAATATTGAAAATTTATATTTACAAAATTGTTCAGTTAGTCTAAGATTGCAGGTTATTTAGCATAACATGTTCAAATTCTTCTCTCAGAATTTAAAAATCTTCACTAGATCTGAAATGATATTTTTATTTCTCATATTGCCTGTATGTGTTAATGTGTGCTTTTTAAATTGATCGATTTTGCCATGGGCTTGTCTATTTCAACATCCTTTTCAAAAATCCATCCTTTGTATTTTGTTAGTAATTTCTCCATTCTTTCTGTTTGCTATTTTATTACTTTGTGCTTCTTGTATGCTTTTCCCCTTCCCACTTTCATTAGAGGTTCTCTGCTATTCCTTCTCTAACTACTTGGGTTGAACCTTCTTTTATTTAGTTCCAAATGACTTATTTTCTGATATGAACAGTCATTTTTGGAAACTTCAATTTAAGTGATCACTGTATGCCACAAGTTTTTATATATACTATGTTCACTGATTTAGTTACAAATATTGTTTGATAGCTATTTAACTTTCTTCATTAACTCATGAATTATTTAGAAGTCTATTTTTCAATTTCCAGCTATATGGGGAAGTGGGGGCTATTTTTTATAGTTGGTGCCACATTTTATTACATTTATTTCATGGAATTTTGTGCTTCTTCTTTTGCAGTCATCGAGAGTAATAATACCAACTCACATTTTTCAAGTATTTACCATGTGTTAGGCACTATTCTAAACAGTTAATATGTTTCAACTTGTTAAAGCTCACAAACGCACAAGGTACTATGATGATCAGTAATTTACGAATGAAGCATCTGAGCCACAGCAAGATAAACTAACTTAACCAAGTAACACAGCTGCCAAGCGGCAGTGCTAAGACAAGCTTAGTCAAACCCCATAGTCTGCTCTTAACAACCACCACAAAAAAACCTGCCTCTGAATTTAGCATGCTTGAGAGAATAGATATTTGCATTTGCAGAGCATGCAGTCATACATGCATCTGTCATATCAGCTTCAGTGAGTTATTGAAGTCTATATTTTTTCTAAATATTTTCATCTAATTTATTAATTTCTGAGGTAATGTGTTAACATCTCCTATTTGGATAATTTCATCTTATTTTGTTAACGTTTTGCTTTGTAAATTCATTTTATTTCATAATGCATATTTTGATATCTTTATTAATATTTCTCTTTATCTTTACTAATGGTTAACTATAAATTCTATTTTGTCTGATATTTACTATACACTGTTTTTTCTTTTTGTTCTAATTTACCTGATATATTTTTCATTTCTATTATATAGATATATAAACATATACAAATACATACTTGGTTAAGTTACTTTATTTTGCTATGTGTGGCTTTTTTTTTTTTTTTTTTTTTTTTGTAGTGACAAAGTCTTGTTATGTTTTCCAGGCTGTTCTTGAACACCTGGCCTCAAGCAATCCTCCTGCCTCAGCCTCCCAAAGTGTTGGGATTACAGGTATGAGCCACTATGCCCAGGATATCAGTATCTTTAAAGATTTCCTTTCTATTTCATTCCTATCCATTTCACAGTTTCACTGTGATGTTTCTAAGTGGGCCTGGTTGTTGCTTCAGTCTGGGGATTCACTTTTCTACTATATACAGTTACCTACTTGGCTATTGCCTCTCCTTCATTCTTCCTATACTCTTATTCTGGAATTCCTGCTTTAGATTTTTTTAATTCTATCCTTGACTTCTCTATTTCCATATTTCTAGGTCTATGTATTCCATCATGGGTGATTTCTTTATAATTAACTTCAAACTCACTAATTATTTAATTAGTTGTCTGGTCCACTGTTTATCCAATCTATTGATAATTTTATTTCTAGAAATTTCATTTTAGTTCATAACTGCCTACGAACCTGTAAGTCTATACTTATATACATATATACCTATGTATACATGCCTATATATCTATATGCCTATATAGCTTTAAGTCTATACCTTTTAAGATATCAAATTTATTTTTTAATGTCTCAGATTATTCTATATTTCTAGACTTATTTGCTGATTCTACTTCAGGCTGATTCATTTTTCTGATATTGCAATTTTTTTACTATGAGCTGCTGTGTTTTTGTTTTGTTTTGGCAGTTGTTTTGCATGAAACCACCCCTACAAGAAATCACTTCTATAGTACAATCAGTGGTCTCTTCTGCTGAGACCCCATACATGTTAGCAATTATAGGCCAATTGTTGCATTATTTTCTCTGTTTGGGATTCCCATACACTACTGTGAGCGTAGTGTAAATTCAGGGCCTACTCTGGTACAGGGCACTGATGTGGTCTTGCCAACCCACAGCCCTGGACAAATAACCAGTTTTCTTTTGGCTTCCTAAGGCTGTGGCGACTTTTTAGTACTGTGTTTGTGAGCTAAGCAGAATCCTAGCTCTGAGATTTGTTCAAGGAGCTTGGCTCCAATACCAAACCCAGCTTCAGTATCCAGTATTGATTTATCATGTCAAGTTTTGATACTTCCTGAGCTCTCTTCACTGTGTTTCTTCTTTGTTTATAAAACTTGGTGATTTGTCTTAGTTTTAGCCTTTCTTGGTATAGGAATTTTTAAAATTATGCTTTTTCCAGTGTTTATATAATTTTGGCATGGAACAAAGAACCTTTGATGTCACCTCAGTTCTTCATATCACTTTTGGTGTTTCCGAAGATCTTCCTTAGGCTTTATTCTTCTAATCAACAAAGAACTTTTAGTTTGGTAACAGCTTTATTGAGATATACTTCACATGTCACACAATTCACCCATTTAAAATGAACAATTCAATGGCTTTTAATATATACACAGCACAGCTCATCTATCAACCAATTTTAGAAGATTTTTATTACCCAAAAAGAAGCCCTATTCCCCTTACATACCACTCTTTAATCATCCTGTTCCCGTCCCTTCACCACCCAACCCTAGGCGATCACTAATTTACTTTTCCTCTTTATAGATGCACCCATTCTGGATATTCCATATAAATGGACTCATAACAGGTGGTCCTTTGCGACTGGTTTGCTTTCACTTAGCATCATGCTTTCAAGGTTTATCAACGGTGTAGCATCTATGAGTAATTTATTTTTATTGCCAAATAATATTCCATTGTATGGGTATGCCACATTTTATTTACCTGTTCATTAATTGATGGATATTTGACTTGTTTCCACTTTTTGGCTAATATAAATGATGCTGTCATGAATATTCACATACAAATTTTTGTGTGTATGTGTGGTTTCAATTCTCTTAGGTACATAGCTAAGAGTAGAACTGGTGGAATATATGGTAACTTTACTTAACTGTTTGGGAAATTGCCAGACTGTTTTTCAAACTGGCTATAGCATCTTCCATTCCTGCCAGCAACGTAGGACATTTCCAATTTTTCCACATCCTTGCCCAAACTCGTTATCTGTCTTTTTTATAACAGCCATCCTGGTGGGTGTGAAGTGGTATCTAATTATGGTTTTGATTTTTCAGTTCCCTGGTGACTAATGGTGTTGAGCATCTTTTCAGGTTCTTATTGGCCATTTCTATACTTTTCTTTGGAGAAATGTCTGTTTAAATCCTTTACCCATTTTTAGTTGGGTTGTCTTTTATTCAGCTGTAATAGTTCTTTATATTTCAGCTACAAATGCCTTATCAGATATGTGATTTGCAAATATCTTCTCTTATTCCATGAGTTGTTCTTTCACTTTCTTGGTGGTTTCCTTTGAAGCATGAAAGTTTTTAATTTCAATGTCCCATTTATCTATTTTTTCCTTTTATTTCTTATGTTTTTTGGTGGCATGTCTAAGAAACCATTGCCTAATCCAACATCACTTCTGTGAAGAAAGTCATTGGTAGCTTGATGGGGATGGCATTGAATCTATAAATTACCTTGGGCAGTATGGCCATTTTCATGATATTGATTCTTCCAACCCATG
>NW_026652276.1:207839822-207875974 GCF_009828535.3 Hylobates moloch
AATTTATTGAGAGTTTTTAGCATGAAGGGTTGTTGAATTTTGTCAAAGGCCTTTTCTGCATCTGTTGAGATAATCATGTGGTTTTTGTCTTTGGTTCTGTTTATATGCTGGATTACATTTATTGATTTGCGTATGTTGAACCAGCCTTGCATCCCAGGGATGAAGCCCACTTGATCATGGTGGATAAGCTTTTTGATGTGCTGCTGGATTCGGTTTGCCAGTATTTTATTGAGGATTTTTGCATCAATTGTTCATCAAGGATATTGGTCTGAAATTCTCGTTTTTGGTTGTATCTCTGCCAGGCTTTGGTATCAGGGCGATGCTGGCTTCATAAAATGTGTTAGGGAGGATTCCCTCTTTTTCTATGGATTGGAATAGTTTCAGAAGGAATGGTACCAGTTCCTCCTTGTACCTCTGGTAGAATTCGGCTGTGAATCCATCAGGTCCTGGACTCTTTTTGGTTGGTAAGCTATTGATTATTGCCACAATTTCAGAACCTGTTATTGGTCTATTCAGAGATTCAACTTCTTCCTGGTTTAGTCTTGGGAGGGTGTATTTGTCGAGGAATTTATCCATTTCTTCTAGATTTTCTAGTTTATTTGCGTAGAAGTGTTTGTAGTATTCTCTGATGGTAGATTGTATTTCTGTGGGATCGGTGGTGATATCCCCTTTATCATTTTTTATTGTGTCTATTTGATTCTTCTCTCTTTTCTAAATGTTAATCAGAGGAAAAATGAAGTATGAAAATAAAGGTGTGAGTTCTAGCAGAGAGCACAGTAAGACATAGAACTTGGCTGGCACCCTCTGGGCCCCTAGCTCTCAGGCAGCTGGGTGAGCTGAGTGCTCTCAGGCACAGGGCCAGGCTTAGGCCCTGATGGCAGCAATCCCCATCCTGCCTGTGACCTCTCCAAGCCAGACCCACTGGGCCCCAGCTCTGCAGGTCACAGCTGAGCCCCCAACATGCCCAGAGTAAACAACACCACTGTGTGAAGGACATGGAAGGCTGGGAGGAACACGGCAACCCCAACCCAAGAGGGGAATCGGAAGTTGAAAGAGTAGGCCAGTGTGGACTCGAGCTCAAGATGCTCAGCCTCAGGCTAAGAAGCTGTACAGATCCCAGATCTGAGGTGACCACTGTGTCCCTAGTGAACAAGATGCTACTCTGTACTGGCCCTTAAGGGACCTGGAAAATGAGCTGAGGCTAGAATAGTTGGTTAATCAGAACCAGACCTTGATGTGGGAAGAGAGAAATGGTAAAACAATGGGCCGCCACATTTGGCCAACAGGATGTGTCTGCCATCCTTTGGGAAGATTAAGTAGCCATTAATAGAAGACCAGTGTATATACAGATATCTCAGAGATATTGCATGTTTTGTTCTACACTACCACAATGAAGTGAGACCCATGAAATTTTTGGTTTCCCAGTGTGCATACGAATTATGTTTACACTCTACTATATTAGTGTGTGATAGCATTATATCAGAAAAACAAGGTACATACGTGAATTTAAAAATACTTTGTTGCTAAAAATGCTTTCACCATGAGCTTCAGCAAGTCACCTTTCTGCTGGTGGAGGGTCTTGCCTCCATGTTGATGGAAGCTGAATCATCAGGGTGGTGGTTGCTGAAGGTTGGGGTGCTTGTGGCAATTTATTAAAATAAGACAACAATGAAATTTGCTGCATTGATTGACTCTTCCTTTCACAGAAGATTTCTCTGTTTGATAGCATTTTACCTACAGAAAAACTTTTCAAAATTGGAGTTCAATCCTCTCAAATCTTGCCACTGCTTTATCAACTAAGCTTATATGAAATTATGTCTTTGTCGACATCTCAACAATGTTCGAAGCATCTTCATGAGAAATAGATTCCATGTCAAGAAACTACTTTCTTTGCTCATCCATAAGAAGCAACTCATCTGTTCAAGTTTGATAATATTGCAGCAATCCAGTCACATCTTCAGACTTCACTTCTAATTCTAGTTCTCTTGCTATTTCTACCACAACTGCAGTTACTTCTTCCTCTGAAATCTTGAACCCCTCGAAGACATTTATAAGGGATGAAATCAATTTCTTCTAAGTCTGTTTTGCCCTCCTCCCATTATTTATTGACTTATTTCCATGAATCACGATTGTTCTTAATGGCATCTAGAATTATGATTTTCTAGAATGTTTTCAGTGTACTTTTCCCAGATCCATAAGAGTCACTATGTATGGGAGCTATAACGTTATGAAATGTACTTTTGTAACAATCAGATTTGAAGTCAAAATCACTCCTTGATCCATGGGTTGCAGAATGGATGCTATGTTAGCAGATATGAAAATAGCATTAATCACTTTGTACACTTCCATCAGAGCTCTTGAGTGACCAGGTACATTGTCAATGAGCAGTTATACTTTGAAAGAAACCTTTTTTTTCTGGGCAGTAGGTTTCAATAGCAGGCTTAAAGTATTCAGTAAACAATGCTGTAAGCAGATGTGCTGTCATCCAGGCTTTGTTATTCCATTTATAGAGCACAGGCAGAGGAGATTTAGCATAATTCTTAAGGGCTCTACGATTTTCAGAATGGTCAATGAGCATACGCTTTCACTTAAAGTCACCAGCCACATTAGCCCCTGACAAGAAGGTCAGCTTGTCCTTTGGAGATGTGAAAGCCAGGTATTGACTTTTCCTCATAGATTAAAAAAAAAAAAACAGTCCTAGATGGAATCTTCTTCTACATTGAAAATCTAATGTTTAGTGTATCCACCTTGATCAATGCACCTGGCTAGGTCTTCTGGATAACTTGCTGAAGTTTGTACATCAGCACTTGCTGTTTCACCTTGTGCTTTTCTGTTATGTAGATGATGACTTTACTTAAACCTCATGAAGTAACTTCTGCTAGTTATTTTCTTCGGCAGCTTCCTCACCTTGATCAGCCCTCAAGAAACTGGAGAGAATTAGGGTCTTGCTCTTTATTAGGCTTTGGCTTAAGGGAACGTTGTGGCTCGTTTGATCTTCTATCCAGACCACTCAAACTTTCTCCATTTCAGCAGTAAGCATGGTTCACTTGCTTATCATTTGCCTGTTCCTTGGAGTACCACTTTTAATTTTCAAGAATTTTCCCTTTGCATCTACAGCTTGGCTCTCTGTTTGGCGCAAGAGGCCTACATTTCAGCCTACATCAGCTTTCCATGTGCCTTCCTCACTGAGCTTCATCTTTTCTAGTTTTTTATTTAAAGTGAGAGATACATGACTCTTCCTTTCACTTGAAGATTTAGAGGTCATTGTAGGGTTATTAATTGGCCAAATTCCAATATTATTGTGGCTCAGGGACTAGGAAAGCCTGAAAAAAGGGAAAGCAATGGGGGAACAGCAGGTTGCTGAAGCAGTCAGAAGACACACAAAATTTCTCAACCAGAGATAGGGTTTGTAGTGCCCCCAAACAATTACAACAGTAACATCAAAGACTCCTGAAAACAGATCACTGTAACAGATATTACAATAAAGAAGTTTGAAGTATTGTGCGAATTAACAAAATGTGAAATCAAAACACTGAGCGAGCACATGCCATTAGAAAATTGGCACTGATAGACTTGCCTGATGTAGGGTTGCCACAGCTCTTCAATTTGTAAAAAATGCAAAAACTGCAAAGTACAATAAAACAAGGCATGCCTGTAGCATATGAAAGAGCTGCACTCAAGTTTCCCCCCATTTTTTGAGAGGAAAACTTATTTTGCTATATCTTGGCCTTCTGTTTGTAAAGAAGTTCTAAGGTATGCTAGAAAATCCCACATCTTGTAAATGTCTTATTTAAAAAGAGGAAGAAAGAAGAAATCATAGGAAAGAAATGTCTTCTGAAAATGACTTTTGACTTTTGGATATGGAATTGTGAGACCACCTCTAGAAGTGACAACAAGAGCCACATAAGTCGATGTTCGTTCAGTGGGTTTTAGAGGAGATGGAGCAGAAGTCCACAAAAATGAATAGAATCGTTCTCTATAAGCCTGTGACAAACTGGTCACACTTTGAAGACTTTTTCTTATTACACTCATTGTTCTGTGCATGCATTTTATTCCTAATAAGTGTACAAATAGTTAACAACGCTAAGTACTTTTCTGAAATATTGAATCTTTATAGATGTTCTGGAGTGCCTTATACATGTTTAAGGTAGTAATAAAAGAGCACATTTTATAAATATCCTTGATAAAATTCATACGACATTTGTCTTTTGGAAATGAAATAACCAAATCACCTTTTTGAGCAGTATACATTGTATGTGTGCACTGGTTCAGGGAACAAGGCGGAAGAAAGAAGAGGAAAGGGCTCCACGCCAGTCATTTTATAGTAAGCCAAGATTAGCCATCTTATCCTGAATGTTCTGTGCATTTTATTTTACTTTGTTCTCTATGTGGTATACATAATGAACAAGAGTCAATTTTACATCTTGTCTTTCTAGTTGTTAAACAGCCTGCCAATATATGACAAAAGTAGAGTTTGTAAACTATTTTGTACATTTTGCGTTATGTGGTAAAGACTGGCTTCTGAAAACAACTTGAGAATATGAAATTAAATCCATCTATAAGCATTATAGATACTTGTACACACGGTAAATACTAGAGCTGTTAAATTAAAAGCAAAGTGTTCAATAAAAGAGACAACTTTGTGGTTGATCATAAACTAAAATACTTTTAATACATATGATTCATAAGATGTGTTATGTTTGTGGGTTCTAAACATCCTTTATATTTTATCATTTGCATGAAGAATGTGCAGATATTGCCAGTCCACACCCAGGGACCCTCACAGAGTAAACTTGTGTATGTCTATAAGTGATCTGGGTGTCTTGGCATGAAAGCTACTTCTGCTCTTGATCTTTGCATGTGCATAGGATGGAAGGAAGCGAAGGGACTCTGCTGTTCTCAGGAGAACTTCAACTCTATGTCTTTATTTTTGAGGATGAGCAAACTCTTCAAAGGGCTGTTCTGCCCTATCTCTTTTTTTCTGCCTTCCTAACCTTTCCCTGTTTTCCTCTTCATTCTGAAGTGCTAAGAACATTTGGGAAGCTGGAGGACACATGCTTAGAACCATAGGGAAAAAGCCATTCACATTCCATTGTATTATCAGTCCATACCTCTTTGTCTTACCCGGAGGCCATTTCCCAGCACCAAAAGGAATATTAGGAGTATTAATTCTTTCCGCTACTAAGATGTTGTTTAGGATATCCTAAATAGCAGTCATCCAAATAAATGAAGCCTCTATTTTAAAGTTAAAGGGACACTAGCAGTTTAAGCTGTTTGGTACAGTGTTTTTAAAGTATGGAAGACAACACTCACCTTTTTTTGAGACCATGTTAACATTTTCAAAACTGTGCATTATTCTTTTCAGTAGATAATACATTTAAGGTCAGAACTATGCTAGAATATCCAGATTCCCTGCAGTTGGTGTTCTGCCACTGAAACCTCAAAACCAGATACTCTCAGCAGTGTACTGCATATATTACACAGGTGCATCAAAGATTTATCACTCCTCTTGGTCCACCTCCGGGGAGCATTTCATCATCGAAGAAAATAACTAAACTCATTTGAGCCGCTCTTTAATTTTTAAAATGAAAATCTATATCCATCAGGCATATGTCATAGTTTCAGAGTAAGAAAAAGAAGATAACTTTTGTGAAATGTCTTTTTTTCCTATAAACACAATTACAAAGCACTCAACTTATAACATTTATTTTATATTAATAAAAAGAATTTAGCAAATTCCCAGTATTATGCTAGATGTTCATACTCTCTACTACAGTTTAAAACACACACCCACACATACATACACACACATACAGTTTTAAAGATGCATTTTTCCTCTTCTGGAATGTGTTACTATTGCTTCACCTTTGATAACTTTCATTGGGGAGCACTTTTCAACTTAAATTGTGTCTGCACAGTACATTCAATTTGGCTTTCTGATGAAATTGACAGGTCAATTCAAAAACAACCATATTCATTGCAATTTTTTTCTATTCCGAACATGACCAAATCCACTAAGCATATTAGTTTCCCTTAAAACTAAAGAACTTTTTAAAATTTAGCCTTGAGAGAGGAGAAACTTATTTTAATAACTGAAGGAAAAAATGGTTGATGCTTATAAACTGTGTATCAGATTTTGGCCTAAGTGTTCCATATCTATATTATCTAATTTCACTCTCACAAACCCTTAGATAGTAGGTACTAATATTAATTCCTGCCTGTGGAACCTACCATTCAGAGTAAAATAACTTCCCTAAAGTTACCTCAACCCAGGAAATCTAGCTCCAAAATCAAATGCCCAATCCCTATCCTATACAACCTCTCGAGAATGAGCACATGTAGAGGAGGATAAGCAGAAAAGTATCATTAGTTCAAATTAACTGGATGTAATTGAGGGCGAATAAGCCAAAAATGTGAATCTCTAAGTTCCTGGCTTTACCTTTTCTAGAGTTTTCTTTGTCTTAGGCCATATTCTGTGTTCAGGCTCTCAACATGGCAACCTATCGGGCTGAGACACATAGAAAATGCATCCAGGATCTCAAAAAGTAATTGGCCTCACCTATCCCGAATGCATCAAAAATATGCTAATTATCATGACAGAATTCTGTGAACATTCAAATTGTTTTTTAGATTTTATATTCTAAGTCAATATTTTGTAAACATTTTAGAATTAATAAGTAGTGTTATTCTTAATGGGTTACCCCTGCTATGAATATTAGGAAAAATATATATAAATGTAAAATTTTCCTGCATACATTTTTGTTTCTGAGGAAGTGTTAGTCACTTTCATTCTTTTTTTTTTTTTTTTAATTATACTTTAGGTTTTAGGGTACATGTGCACAATGTACAGGTTTGTTACATATGTATCCATGTGCCATGTTGATTTCCTGCACCCATTAACTCGTCATTTAGCATTAGATATATCTCCTAATGCTGTCCCTCCCCCTTCCCCCAACCACACAACAGTCCCCGGAGTGTGATGTTCCCCTTCCTGTGTCCATGAGTTCTCATTGTTCAATTCCCACCTATGAGTGAGAACATGCGGTGTTTGGTTTTTTGTCCTTGCGATAGTTTACTGAGAATGATGTTTTCCAGTTTCATCCACGTCCCTACAAAGGACATGAACTCATCATTTTTTATGGCTGCATAGTATTCCATGGGGTATATGTGCCACATTTTCTTAATCCAGTCTATTGTTGTTGAACATTTGGGTTGGTTCCAACTCTTTGCTATTGTGAATAGTGCCGCAATAAACATACGTGTGCATGTGTCTTTATAGCAGCATGATTTATAGTCCTTTGGGTATATACCCAGTAATGGGATGGCTGGGTCAAATGGTATTTCTAGTTCTAGATCCCTGAGGAATCGCCACACTGACTTCCACAATGGTTGAACTAGTTTACAGTCCCACCAACAGTGTCAAAGTGTTCCTATTTCTCCACATCCTCTCCAGCACCTGTTGTTTCCTGCTAAATATCATTTGTGTTGTCAAATTCCCATGTTTTTTAGCTCTGCCTTCTTTCCTGAGTTTCTTCTCTAACTGCCTGATGGAATTCTTCACCTGGATACCCATCATGTTTTTAGAATCAACATTCCTGCAGCCTCTAAATCATTTTGGATTAAATGCATTCTCAATGATTATAAAGGAGGTGCATGACTGGGGTAAAATAAAACTTTTTATTTAATAAATTTTCTGACATGAGTTCAGATGTGACTCATATAAGTCATTGAATCCTAACTTCAGTCATCAAATATGGAATTCATCCAGTCTATTAGCTTCATTTTACAAATGAAGAGGCTCAGATCCTGACAGAAACTGTGACTTGTTCAAGATCATCATGAATTTGTAGCTGGACTGCAACTAGAATCTTTAATCCTGATTTTTTTAAATAATAGCGATTGCTGTTATTTTTCCACTGGGCATACCATGACTCAGATGCCATACTGACATTTTACTTTCATTATCTCATTTAATCCTCAACACAACCCTGTAAGTAAGCATTTTTATTCCCATATTACAATTGAGGAAAGGGAAGCTATGGGAGGTGAACCCATTCATTAAGGTTCACAAAGCTAGAAGAGTCAGAATCCCAAACCATGTCTGTCTCACTCCAAATTCCCTTGCTTCAGTAAGCTTCTCTAGGCCAATGTTCCTTCTGCATTACCCATTTTCTTCCTATGAATGCAAATTGCATAAACATGGAAGTACATTTGACCATTTTAATTGTTCAACACTCCATATCACAGGACCTTCCACAATAGAATCAATGTATTAAAATGTGTTAGCGACCACACATTTTACACAAATGCTATGAATCCTTAAGGTGTTCCAATTTATAAAATATGTCTGCAAAGCATACTTTATGATGCTTTCTATTCTGTCAGTAATTGGATGTCATATATTTAAATTCTATTAAACTGCTTATTAAAACGTCCAGTGCCTCTTTTCCTGCATGGCCACAAATATTGTCAATATAAATCACCACCTTTCAAAGTTAGTTTCATGACAACTCAAGATACTTTATTTTAGAAAGTCTCAAAATAATTCAAAAATAATTCATTTAGTTAACATATTTTGTAAATATACATATTCTATATATTAATTTGAATTTGGAATAAGTCAAGGAAGAGATATGAAATGTTTTTAAAAGGTATTACAACTGTAAGTAATCAAAGAAGGAAAAAAAACCAAACAGAATAAACTGTTAAAGGGCCAGAATACTAGGAAGAACTCAAATAGGTAGTAAGCAATACATACTTCCTCACCTATATAATATCAAAGAGTTTGGGATACCCACAGAAGCAACTGTGAAAACCTCTTAGACCATCCTCTGCGTTGGTGTCTCCTTAAATCAATGGGATAAATACTGAAAATCTTGTCCAATAGCAATCCAATTTAAGAAGTCACCATAGGTATGAATAGCAAACAATTATATGTTCCCCATCATGGCTAAATGTATCATGTGAGCCATATGTGAGCCATCTACAAAATCAATTATTCAGCAATTCAGTTCATTTCGTTGAGACAATATTAATAAAAAGATCAAAAGAACTATCATCTGATTATGTCATACATAATAAATCACCAACTATTTATCAAAAACTGTTCTTTCCATTCTACCTCTGTGGTTATTGCCTTAGGTCAGACAGCATCACCTCTCGCCTGAATTAATGTATTAAGTTTTTAATGGGTCTCCCTATCTCCAATCTCACCAACCCCAGATTACCCTTTAATGATTTCACATTACCTTGAAAATAACTAGGCACTTATTTTTGTGCTCTGGTACAAAAAATGCCTTTGTCTGTTGCCACACAGGCCATTATCTCATGGAAAACCTGTTTTCCAGCTGTGTTGAATTCAGTAGTATTCATAGACCCAACACAATCTCTTCTTGTCTTTAATGTGACATTTATCCTGAAAAGAGTGCTTTTCTCTTGCACTCCCTGTATATCTGGTTGGCTTATCCTTGAACATCCTACTCAAACTTTACCTTCCCCAAGCACAGCTTTCCATGGTCTCCTCAGTGCTGAGCTGCCCTTCTCTGTGCTTCTTTTGCAACAGCTACCAAGCCATTTCTTACATGGCATTTACTGTCTCCTCTTCCAGAACAATTTCTTGAGGCTAGAAACCACATCTTAATTATCTTTGTGTCCTAGTATCTCAATGTCTGCAATATGGAAAAAACACTCCATTGGTGTTTGTTGAAAGGATGAATAAATAAACATTTCCTAAAATTGTCTGATACTAAGAATCGCTCAGGTGCTAATTAAAAATTCAGATCCCCAAGCTAAGATTTATATTGACCAGTATGAATTGAGGCAGAAGATTTTATACATTTATCAAGTATCCCAAATGATTTTCATAATGAGGAAACTGAGAGAATTTAATCATAAGAGATAGGAAAATCTGTCTTTGCATGAAATTTCTCTGTCCTCTGTCCATGGGTTACTTGTCTTTGAGGTATCCATGAGGATACTCCTCCCCCTTTATCTGATACCTAACTGTGCTGTGCAAGAAAAACAAAACAGTTTTTCATCATATAAGGGCATGAGGCTAATCTATCCTTAGCTCAGAATATAAACTCAGCAAGGGGCTTAGATATGATTTCAACATTGTTTGTATTCTTTCAGCTACTGTTTTCAATGTGGCCTAAAAATGTCATGACTCAGAGTACTTATTTGTAGAATTGCTTCAAAATTTTATCTAAACCACTATAATTTCACACCTGGCATTGAAACTACCTAGTTTGCCTGCAAGAACTCCACTTACTTGGCATATATACAGTACTTGCTGAGACTAATTTAGTGTGTAATGCTTTATCCTATAACTCTAGGAATACAAACTTTTTTTTTTTTTTTTTTTTTTTTTTTTTTAAAAAGGCTGTTCCATGTTGCCTCTATTCAGCCTAACTTACTCCTAATTTCCTGCAATATTCTTTTCACCTCTACCACTCAGGGGAAACTTTTTTTCTGAAAGTCACAAAGAAGTTCTGAATTACCAAATCTAACAAATTTTTTTCCCATACCCATTGGCTTCTAACTAACAGTACGAGGCAAGCCTTTCTTCAATGCCCATTCCTTGTTGGATTCCTGGCCTTCCTATTTCTCTCTCTGCAATTTTTCGGTCTCCTTCATAAACGTATTCTTTTGTTTTGCCTGCTTCTAAATATGTTTGTTCTATTTTGGAATCTAAACTTGTTGGCCTAGCAGTTAAGTTCTTCAAAATTTGCCAATCTGTTTGGATCTTATCACATTAAACTCCTCTCCGTGTATCCTATGGTTTGAGCTGGCACTCGTCAGATGTGGTTTTAAAATGTATACTAATTAAAATAAAATAAAAAATTCAACTCCTCAGTCACACTAACCACATGTCAAGTGTTCAACAGCTGCTAGTGGCTACCATATTGGACAGAACGTTCATACAACATTGCCTTCATGGACAAAAGTTCTATCGGACAGTGCTAGTCTAGATAACTGGACTGCTCAAATGTCTCATCTCTACACTTTAGCTCATTCTATTCTCTGTCTACCTGAAATGCTGTCCACCAACCATATCTCTTCCTATTGAGATATGACTCATTCTTCAAGATTTATTCTTAATATTTACCTGTCTCCAAAGTCTTTACTTATCACTCTAGCTGAAAGTATGGCAGCCCACCTATGAACTCTCAAAGTTGTTTATACTACTACTCTCCCATGTTGTTTTGTTCTGTCATTACTGGTGCAAATGCCTGCTTTCCTTGATTAGAGATATAACGTTTGAAGAGTTGATTGATAGTTGCCAACTGTCATTGAGCACTTTGAACATGTGAAGTGCTTGATCATAGTTCTCACATCCTTATAACTCCCCTGTGAAATATATGATGTTTTTTCATATCCACGTTAAAGAAACTGGGATTTACAATGATGAAACATTGGACAAATTAAGGTCTCAGGACAGGAGGTCACGGAGTGATGAGCCCTGAATTACTCTGGGTGGGTTTAACTCCAAAGCCCATGCCCTTACCCAGGGGAACACACTGCTTCTCGAGATCTCATTCACCATGTTAATGACACCCCCAACCCCACCACGCGCCTCCTAACACTAGGCATGCTCTATTTGCGAATGAGTGAATAGATGACTAATACTTTATATGCTTAAGGTCATTTACAACTCACAAAACTTGTTGACAGCCATACTTGATTTCCATATGATTTCCCCAACATCTCTAAGGCAGCTCCACAGGAAATGTTATCTCCATTTCACAGAGGCTGAGAGAGTTCAGAATCCTCCAGAAGCTCACACTGCTATTTAGTAACAGGCATAGACAAGACTTCAGCCCGTGTGTTCTGCCAGCCTTTCTTCAAAACCCTCTGTGAGTTTGAAACTCATCAACAGTCAGCAAAGGCTCAAAGTGTTGTTGTATCTTAATATATTGTCTTTTTTTTTTTTTTTTTTGAGACAGAGTCTTGTTCTGTCACACAGGCTGGAGTGCAGTGGCGCCATCTCGGCTCACTGCAACCTCCACTTCCTGGGTTCAAGCGATTCTCCAGCTTCAGCCTCCCGAATAGCTGGGACTATGGGCACCTGCCATCATGCCTGGCTAATTTATTTGTGCTTTCAGCAGAGATGGGATAGGGTTTCACCATGTTGGTCAGGCTGTTCCCGAACTCCTGACCTCAAGTTATCCACCCATTTTGGCCTCCCAAAGTGCTGGGATTACAGGCATGAGCCACCGCACCCAGCCTTAAGACACTGTCTTCTAAAACTTGCCCTTTTTATTATTTAAAAAATGTGATGAGGCCGGGCACAGTGGCTTATGCCTGTAATCCTAGCACTTTGGGAGGTGGAGGCAGGTGGATCACCTGAGGTCGGGAGTTCGAGACCAGCCTGGCCAATATGACAGGAAACCCCGTCTCTACTAAAAATACAAAAATTAGCCAGGCACAGTGGCAGGCCCCTGTAATCTCAGCTACTCAGGAGGCTAAGGCAGGAGAATTGCTTGAACTCAGAAGGCGGAGGTTGCAGTGAGCCAAGACGGCGCCATTGCACTCCAGCCTGGGCCACAGAGTAGTGAGACTCTGTCTTGGGGTGGGGTGGGGGGAGGGGGTGGGAGGGAAGAAAGAAAAAACATGATGAGGCTTAATTGTTTATGTCTAAGGGAGGGGGAGGGGCAATTTAGTCAAGTTTTCAGTGCTTTTAAATAGCCACATATTTCAATCTTTATCATATTGTTTTTGCCCTAACCCTATTAGGATAACTTGCTTACATTAAACAAAATTCTGAGAATGTTAATTAGCAATTTAGCTATGAATATGCATGATTATTTTTAAGTCCACTAATATTATGCATAGGTCTCATCTGTAATTATATCTAAATGTTCTCTTTTTTTCTCTCCCTCTCTCTTTCTCCTTCAGGAAAGCCATTTAAAACACATTTGGGAAATGTTTGAAAAAATTAATTCTATTACTCTTATTTCCAGAATTTTCTTAAATATTTTATGGCTATAATTATTTTTTTCTTCTCAAGGCAAAGCAGTACATCACCACATACATTATCATATTTGTTGACAAAATATGAGAGTCAAGGAATTAATTTTACACCAGTTAAATAACAGAAGGACAAGTTATTCTGTATTTTCTTCTTTATTATACTAATTTTCTCACATCCTTAAATGGTTTTCTATTTTGTGGCTATCTGCAACTATAGTTAAGAGCGAGTATTATACTACCATTTGTTTCACATCCAACTTGGAGCATTGTGTATTTGTGTATACATGTAAGGTTAGTCAGGGGTGAGAGATAGGAGGATTAAACTCATCTAGTTTGCGTGCCCTTTCTCAGTCACAATGCAGTCTTTACAAACAATTTTTCCTTTAACAGAAAAACTGAAAAGGTGTCTAAAAAAATAATTTGCCTTAAAACAACCCTTCTACGAAATGGCAAAGATCTGTTTCAAACCCAGGCCTGCCTCATGCCAAAGCCTATGACCTTTTCACTATTAATGACCAAATGGTTGAATGACTGTTAAATAAGTCTCTTGGGTAAAACATAAATGTGCCTGATACCCATTCATTAAAATGTTTATTAGATGAATAAATAAATTGGTGGATAGAGCTCAATATAATCAGCTCATTTGCCTCCACACCAAAAGAGAACATTTTCAAATGAACATGCAGGAGGAATACATGATTACAAAAATGCTTCAGCAATGATTTCGCTTTTATAGGATTACTCGTCCCAAGTTCAGTAGTCTCAATGCACATGCAATTTGCTTGAAGTCTATAATGCCCTTGGATTTCCAGCTGAGGAGTCTGATCATCTGGAAACTAAAAATTAAGGATCTGAAATATTGTTAACTAAATAGATTGAATTAAAATTAGCCTCTTAGGACTTAAAGTGCTTCCACATAAAGTCCAAGAGCTAGAAACGAGAATGATGTTCTCTACAATCAAATATTGCCTTAATTCCAAATTTAGCTTCTGCCACTTGATCTAATGTTACATCAAGGCATATGGGCACTCTGCATGTGAAGAGCTTACACCAATTTAAAGCAAATGCATCACATGGGCAAGAATGCAAATTCCAATAGTAATAATGTTTCTTTCACTATTTATTTCATTCCTTATTTTTCATACTTGTTGCCACTTTGTGAACCTGCCTCCAATCACTTCACACTGGCTTATTTTAAAAGCCTTTTAACTGTCCTCCTTACTGTCACCCTTTTTTCCTAATTCCACTGTTCCTACAAATGGTTGCTAGAAAAATCTTCCCCAAACACAGCTTTTATCACAGGCTCAAAAACCTATCACAATTCTCTAATGCCTGGTCTATAAGACTCTTAAAGTCTTTCCCCCTTCTCACCAGCCTAGTCTTTCCCTGAGGCAGGTTCTTTATTAAGAAGAAACAATATTTTGCTATGCCCTGTATTTTCTTCTCTGTGCCTTTTGGCATGCTAGTTCTAGTGATCCTAATGTAGAGCTTTCAAACATGCTTTGCAAATTATCTTTGATATATTTTCATGTGGGTGTAGTGTCAGCCTCTGTATTAGTCATGGTCCCAGAAAAGAAAAACAGAATTAATCCCAGAGTGTTCAACTAAAGAGATTTTAATAAAGGATTTATTTGCATAAATTGTAGACAGACTTAAGGAGCAAACAAGATGGCAGGGCACCCAAAGGATAGCAATGGTGAGAATATAAATACTACCCCTAGGGATAAACAGTCAAGGAAAAGGAGCAGTGTTTCCTTAGGAGCGCTGCATCAGAAGAGGTACAGAGGAGAACAGGGTGAAGGGAGTTATATCCTGAAAGGACATGATCACGGCCAGCACACAGGGCCGAAGTAGGACATGAAGAAGAAATATCCTGACTTCTTTCTCTTCCTGCCCTCCAATATCCCGCTAGAGCCTTCCACAGGCCTCACCCAAGATAAACACAGAGAGCAGAGTCCCAGTCATGCAAATGACAAGGGTCAGCTTCCCAGAGCACAGGGAAGACATGGAATAGTGTTGAGTGCATGGGGGCATGGCAAATGGAGAACAATTTGCACAGTCTGAGCTACACTGCAGCCTTTTGGAGGATGGCAATTTCTGAGATACCCCACATTTGGAGTAAGAGAACAGCCACAGACCTCAGTCTATGTGTCACTTTGAGCAAGTTTGCTTAGTTAGAAGCTATTTCCTTACCTTTAATATAAGAGTAATACTCAGTTTGTATAATAGTCCTGGACATCCAATGAAAAAATGTGTATAAAATATCTTGTCCCATAAGTGGTAAATAAATTGTAACTACTGCTGTGACTGACTAAATAAAAATTATATGTGTATAAGTATAAAACCTCTTACAAAACATGTAATAATAAAAGAATGAGTCATAAAAGACAAGAATCAATGAGTGTCACCTTTGTTGCTCACCTCTACCCTCCATCCCCTGGCCTTAACAAATATGGCAGGACATCTTCAGGATTTGGCAGGCAGACGATTTTACTTTACACTAGTGACTTGGATGCCATTCCTCTTCCTTCCACTCAGTAACAGACGGTGCCCTGGACAGCAGTGACATCTGCAGCCCCAAGGGAGAGGGGTCAGCACAAATTTTAATTTTGCTTTTGGTTTGGGGCTTTAAGTACACAAACAGGTTTTTTTATTTTTTCCCTGTCAGTTTGCATCTAGCTTCGCATCTGACATTTTTTAATGCTTTATGTATTTGGATTGACCTAGAAATTTATAGCTTCAGGTTTTTGCTTATTCTGCTCTGTCTCTAATTCAACCTCCTTGATTTAAAAATAAAAGGCAAAATATAACATGAACAAATACTCTATTTGTCTGTATCACTAAGGGGGTAAGGAAGAGGTCATTCTGCTCTTTTTGAGCTTCTTCTTATTACAATATATTAACATTTGAATATCTTCAATAACAAGAAACAAGAATACTAGGGATAACCTATAAAAATCTGAGTATAATTTGACTCATGGCTAAAAAAAATCTTAAAAGCTAAGAGGAGAACATTTACAAAAATTGTTATGTTCACTGACAAGGCATTAAATTTCAGACTAATTGCTGCTATGAGAAAAATAGATACATACATACATACATACAGCTTTATTTTTAGAAGGTCAAGTATCTACACCAAATGTTTCATCCTCCAGAGTTCAGTTTCAGGGAAATCTCTACAATAGGAGAGCTTCCTGATGTTGTGGCCACATTTGGAGCCATCAAAATTTCCTACGCAGGCATCCCACAGAGAAAAAGCATCTACCCCTCAGAATGTGAAATAGTATCCTCATTACTGAGTTGATTACTCATCAACCTTAATAGTATTTGTAATTCGCCTTTACCCTGGGGCAGTTTTCAAAGGTCACAGAGAAGGCTGAAGGCTGTGTCTATAAGACAGTTTGATCAAAATAGAACTAAAGGCTGGCCTCAGGTAGCTATTTCTAATCTGAGTTGGTCAGAGGACAATGAAAACTACAGTTCATGCCCAAATGTTCTCCTTGGTCAAGGGGAGACTGGCTAGACAGAGTCAAATCTTAAGGGTCATTTCTGATTGGCCTCCATCCAGAGTATGACAACAAAACTTGAGAAGCTTCACAGATAAATCATGATGTAACTAATTTAGGTGTTTAGATAAATCATTCGAAGTCTCCTTTGTCTGCTTAGGCCTGATTTTCCTGGGCTAGGTAAACACCCTGAATTTACAAGACAATGTTCAACCTCATTTTAACTATGCAACTGGTAGAAGAAGAAGAAATAGGCCTTCTTTTATTTTGATGCTAGAAAGACAAATAAAACGGCATGCATAAGTCATTTAGAATAGTAAAGCAAATAATCAACAATTCACAGGATTGAATTGTATGATAAGAAGACATATGGAATTTCTCATCCTGGTTCTTTTCTTTGTCCCTTTTGTAAGTTACTTACTCCAACTGATTCCAGCTTTTCAGTCTGTAAAAAAGGGATATAAGATAAATAATCTCTAATATTCCCTCTAACTCTATAAAAATAGCTATTGTTTTATGTATCAAGAATAATCAAAGTATATTTTTTTAGATTGTAGACCTATGTTCTCATGAGACTGCATTTCAGATGGATTGGAAACAGCCTAATATGTATTCAAAAACTAGCACCAGATGAAAGGACTCAGCCAGAATCATGCAAAGCAGAAGAATCAAATTCACAGAGACAGACCAAACTTTTTAACTAAGACTATCATGCAATTATATTGTTGGTATATCCCACATCTATTGGTTGTATATGTATCCAAAAATTAGGTTTAGAGATGGATGATAGATACACAGATTAGATAAATTGATCATCAATGGAGAAATGGAAAAATAGACATTTTTTCCAAGCACATTTTCTAAAATATCAGATGTATAAAATATGTGTATTCAATGAAAGAAATAAAATTAGACAGGAGACAATACAGATAATTTAGCAAGAAGTTATCAAGGGTGAATAATAGTATTCAGATATATCTGTCATAAGGCCCTACAAATACTAAAATTAGCTGTGATTTTTTCTGTTGGTTCCCTAGGATTCTGCTAAAATCAGCATCCTCATGAGCACTAGTTAACACTATGGTGTAAATCATTCGCTGATGCCATAAATTAAAAACAAAACAAAAAACTATATTCAAAGTAACTGAGATATAGGAACATCTCCTTAAAAGATAGAGGCATTAAGAGCATTTTCCACAACCGAGAACTAAATGTCATTCACCTGTGAATTAAAAAAAGGAAATCAAGGGGGAAAAATGAGCAGCCAGATCAATTGCATAAACCTTTGTCAAAGATAGAAATGTTTATATGGGAGTTCCGTGGCTAACAAAATGCAAACAGCCATATATTTTTTCAACCAACAACTGGATATCAGTAGCTTAAATAACCTCTTTCATCTTTTTATTTTTTTCATCCTTATCCTTGCTTTAAAAAAATGGAAGGCAGTATTTGTTGAAGATTTTATGCACATATTGCGTCATAGCCCAATTTCTCAACCTCAAAGTCAATTTAGCAAATAGAAATGATAGTAGAAAAAAAAAAAAAAAAAAGAAAACTACCCAAGCTTAAAGCACTAACCTAGGACTTTACTGTCATCAAAATCTAAATATCATCTCTTTAATAAAAAGTTTTAAGATTTCTGTAAAAAAAAAAAAAAGAAAAAACATATAACGTCCTGTTGGGAAGAACTGTCTTTCATTGTAGTGTGAACTTAATGACTGCATCACCTACCTTGAAGTATTTTTTAGGTCTAGTTATTCATTTAACAAAGGATTATTCAGTGCCTTCTATGTGGCAGGCACAGTGGCCACAAAGGTAAGCAAAAAGATATGCTCCTTATCTTCATGGAGCTTACAATTTAATAAGAGATAAATATCCATCAAACAACCCCACAAATAAATGTACAACTGTAACCATAATAAAAGCTAAAATGAGTATGGTGCACTACGGGCATACAGTAGGGAGATCTGACCTAATCAGAGAGTTAAAACAAGTTAGGGGCCTTGTATCCTATTCCTGGAGTCTTGCTCATCAGCAAACAGGTAAAGGAAGTATTTGTAAGGATAGTATATCCTTCTGTACATCCCAAAGTCCTGTCCTGTGCACAGTCACTGACTACGTACCTCTGCATCCAAAGCAGACTCAGCTTTCAGCTGGCCTTGCTGAGAGTGAGCCCAGCATATCATGGAAAATGAATTCACCACACTGTGGCACAAACCCCATATCATCCAACAGCTTTTTCAACCAGAGCAGCCCAGTCTTGGTCCTTATCCATGAATGATGGTTGCAGAACCACGCTGGCTTTACAGGGATCTGGGTAGGATCCATTGCCCCCACCCTGAATGTATTCATAGTGATGTGCTATATGGTTTAGGAGCCTTGGTAAATAAGTCAAGGTAGAACTGTACAAACCCAGAACTTTACTCAGGTAAGAAGTATGCTTCCAACAGAAGTTCCTAACAGGAAGCAGCTGTCAACATCAAAGGGGAATACAGAAATCAATCCAAGACTAACCCCACAGTCTACTCTTTTCTTCCCTATCATCTGTGCCCCTAAAGCAGCCAGGGGAGTTCCCTAGCCAGACCTAACTCAGTACTTAAATATCTTTGATAGGCCTGGGAAACAGAACACAGGAAGAAAAGTCGTGGCTTTTCATCCTAGCAGTGGAATCTATTCTTGTTTTTTGTAGCATGAGATTTTTACACCTAAGGAACAGAAAGTGAACTTAAAATGCCTTTAATTAAGAAATTAGGTTTAAATGATTCCGTATAACAAATCTGATTTAATTTTAAATTTTTGAATACATTTACTCATTCAAGAATGGTTTCAAACCCTCCGGGGGTGAGAGAAAGGGCAATTCTAGCTATCTTCTACCTTCAAATATAACTTTCCTGAAATAAAAACAGGAAATCCAATTTGTAGTCACAATAAAGTTTCTTATCTAAATCCAAAGGCCAGTTTTTTTCCCCTTGGAAACATAAGCGCCTGAAGCAGGGGCTGCATTTTGATATTCTTTGTGGCACTTGGCACAGTATCATTTCTGTGAAGGTGCCTTGTAAGTACCCTGGGGTGATTATGGTGGTGTAATTTTCATCACAACCACAGATAACCCAGGTAACTGTGCAGGTACAATGATGTTCAGCTTAACTTAAGTGGCTTTGTTCCAAACAAGGGCCTCTATTGTAAAAACAAAGCAGGTGTTAAAATGTAGAGATATTGAAGATAGGGGTCATTTTACATACTAACATGCACTGAAAAGTAAATCTGAGCTTCCCCACATTATTGCCAGGAATTACTATATAATTAAGATGAATCCATTAAGTACACAACTGGACAAATGATGAAATTTTATGTTAGCAAAATTCCTGACATATTTCACACCTCTTACTCTATTAAATTACACTTTTTTTAACAAAGAAAAGCTTGCCTACTTCTACACATTTTCAATTTTTTCTCCTATGTATTTCATATTAAAATTTCAAAATAATTTGATCAGAGATCCAGCGCACAAAGGTGCCTAAGTGAATAATAATCACCAAAAACACTTGCAATGGCTGCAGCAGTGGGATTCCCATCAGTGATGTCAACAGTGATGCCAGGAAGACAAAAGAAGAGGGAAGGAGCTAATAAGAAAATCCATAGAATAAACAGGCTTCATTAATTTCTGAACAGGCTACATAAATCCATTAATGCCTATAGATTAATAACATGGTCATATAAATGAAGTTACTGCATACGTGTTTTCTGAAAAACATCATTGCTAATTCATCTTATACTGTTAAAATTTCATTATCCAAAATGTATATATTTTTGAGTAATATCTTCTCAAGAAAGTAATACTCAAGAAAGTAATACCCTCAATTCCCAAGTACTATAGTTTATATGTGACCAGTTTTTGATATAATAAAATATATAAAATGTAAAGTTAAACCTTAGATGTCTGTCTAGTGCTTATTCTGAGTGGCAATGAAATAATGTAACAGAACACAGCAAAAGGCCAAAAGAAGGAAGAGCTGCATTTTGGGAGTACAGAGAAGCATTACTTCAGAAATGTGTCCAGACAAAGAAAACTCATTCAAGGGACGTGGATAAGGGCCAGGTGGGCTAAGGAAGAGGTAGTCTATCTGGGTGTCTCAAAAAGGAAGTTTTCATTCTGGAATCTGAAAAGAGGATGAATGCACCTGAAAATCAAACCAGCAGAGAGTGTTTCAAGAACTAGAGTTAGAGAGAAAGAATCAACTAGAGATAGATACATCAGACATAGGAAAGGAAACTTATAGCTAACTGATAGTTTCCATAAAGACAAATTGAATAATAAGAGTGTGTATGGTTTACAAATGCAGGCAGTATTTTTCTCGAGGTGTCCTTGTAGTGAATCTACTATCTTTATATCTGCCATGTTGAAGATACTACTGAGCTGCCCAGAGAGCAGTCAAGGAAAAAAGATTTCTGGCCACAGGACTGTGGTCCTTGAGAAATCCTGGAGCTCCTGTGTGATTAGGAAGTTATCAGAAACAGAACATGCTGTGAGTGTCTGTGTTTGAAGTGAAAGAAGGGAGATATTGAGAACAGTGATGAGTTTGCCCCTTTTTGACAAATCTTACTCTATGCTTATTTATATCCAATTACCATCATCATCACCCTCATCTCCAGTGATTACCCATCTCTTGTTCACATTCCTCCAAACTGTCTACATATACCTCCCCCTACAAATACACACTGAAGTTATTAAGAATTGAAAGAACAAATTGTTTGCGCATCCTCATAATCATCTGTCCTAAAAGGTCATTTAAACATTTAATCAAACCTGCAGTCCTCCAGGGGAACGTGTGAGTCATGCCATTCATCCCACACGCTCAAGCAGGGCTTTGTGTCAGTCTTAGGAATGATGCAGACTGGTCCCACAAAGAAATCAGTAACAGGGGACATTTTCTGTCATTAGGCAGAGAACAAATAGCTAACAGTTTCCTGGACTCTACTGAAATAAACTTTCGCACCAATTAATGAAACCCCTATGGAAAGCATCATGCCAGAATCCAAGGAGGCTGGCCATGTACTGACATGCAAACTAACACTCCTGCAAAAGAGGGGGTAGGTGAGTATCCTAGGTCAATATGAATTATTTGTTCTTCTGCTACTTTGGATCAGCTACACCACTGCTCCCTTTCACAGGTACAAATACACAAAAGAGGGCTTCTGTTTCATAAAAGTGGATCCGACAAGTGACACTCCTCAGGGTGCTGAACCCAACACTGGCAGCCAGCCTGTTCTGTGCCCTCAGTCTGCCAGCACTTTTCACTTCCAAAGCTATCAGCCTGCTTCAGACCTATGCCTTCACTCTGACTAGGGACAAAGAAAAGATCAGAGTGGAAATCCTTCTGCGTGCTGCTAATAACCCTATTTAGAGTCAATGAGAGAGCCTCATTTTGCACCACCAATAAAGGCCTTCAAGAGTACTACTGAATCAGAAAAACCGAAATGTTTCTATGTACTCCCTGTCCTCATTTTACATCAGCCTGAGAGGTGACGCTCAGCAAAATATCGGACACGATGACCTCCAAGTTTCCTTCCTTCTCTAATGTCCTCTCGTTCTCTTTTGGCCAGTAGGATTTAAATTTTATTTAAATTATCTCATATTCTGATGGATTCCTGAGCCCTTTTTCAGTTTTAGATAATCTCCCTGTGGTTTGCTGAATTGGCATATCTGGAGTCTAGGATCTCTCTTGGCAAAGGACTGAATATTGCTCCCATCCAACAGCTTAGCTAGCACTGCCTATTTTCTTTCTGAAAGAGATCTGGGTAGGAGGCAGGTGAAGAGCATCTTTCCACCTCCCACAGAAGGGCTAGGGAAAGCTTTGTTGTGCATGAACAAAAGGATAATTCAAACCAGCAATAATGTCCTTAATAAAAAATAATAATCATTTTCCCAAATGAATATCCACAATTCTAACCATTTGATCACAGTGATGTAAGCAAACAAACCTGCCGCTAAAGGTTATATATGGGTCAAAGATTTAATGGAAAGTGGTACATGGGTGGAATGACATCACCTATTTGTCAGAATACTAACTCCTCTACCACATCCTATGTCGGCCCACCATTGGGGTGCAAGGGAAAGGTGCAGAAAGAGATAAGTACCCATTTCTAAACATAATGCAAGTTTGACATTTAAGCTCAATAGTTTAGCTACAGAGCATTTTGGTAACATAAAAAGAAACCAGAGCAATTTGAGTGACTTTTGTGAAAGACAGGCATAAAGGTAGCAACCACCACTCTCACCACCAAAATCTAAAAACACGGAGAATTAGCATTTATCAAAATTTCTCAGAGATTACGTTACCTACCCAAGATTCAACAGCTAGGATGCAGTGTTTGAGTGTCTACTAACAAGGCTGGGAATTATTAGACACAGAAAGCATAACAGAAACACTTAGTTCCTCTTGGGTCTTATGGTCCAGTTGATAAATCTTCTAGCACTTTGAACAGATTTTCACTTACTGCAAAGAAAAATGCTTAGCTGAATTACTGTCTATCTGGGTTGCAAGTAGCACACTCCCACCATCTGTAAAATAATATTTTGGTAGACTAGAGGGCATGTTGTTAAAGGAACCCAAAGGAGAATTATTTTGATAAAGTTAGGGACAATCTCTAATATGTGTGTTTTATAATTCTGCAACTTACGTAGAAATACATCTGAATGAAAAGTTGTTGAAAAGCTGTATACCACTTTAATTTTAATAAATCAAATCACATTTTATATTCACTGACCAGGAAGTCAGTACGCAGGAAACCTGTGAGAAATTAGTTTAATATAAATAATTTGTGTGTATTGCAAATATTCATCTCCTGACTTAATTCAGAATTTCTATATAAAAACAAAAATGTAATTCTTTAATATCATCTTAAAATGAGGGATGTTCATGCCATGTTAAATAAATCATTTCCACTTATTTTTAATACATTGTATTAGTTAGGATGCTTGCAGCTGCAAATGATAGAAAATCCAACCCAAATGGCTTTAAAAATTGTTGTTCTATAGGTCTATCACCCTAGACTTCTGCTGTCCAATATGATAGTCATTAGCCACATTTAAATGTAAAGAAATCAAAGTTACATTTACATTTAAGTGTAAAGTAATTAAAGTTAAATACAATTTGAAATTCTATTTTTTCAGTTTGTACTAGCCATATTCCATCAAGTGACCAATAGACACATGTCACTAATGGCTGCTCTATTGAACAATGCAGATATGGAAAAATCTTCTTCACCTCAGAAAGTTCTATTAGACAGTGCTGCCTTCAAAGAAAAGGAAGTTGTTAAATCAGTAAGCAACAGTATCTGTTATATTCCCTAAGTAGCAGGCAATAATCTTTATGCATATTATTTCCTTTAACTTCCCAACCGCTCTATGAGGCAAGTATTATTATAATGTATTAGTCTGGACTCTAGGTTGCTAGCTAAAAATGAGAAAACATAACTAGGAGAACCTTGAACTATCTCACATATCTACAAGAAGAGCCTGGTTAAGGTCCTCATCACCATCAGAACTCTTTCCATCTGTCACCTTTATTCTGTTGCACAAGTCAATATTATTCTTCCAGGTCAGCTTCCCCCTTGTGGTGGAAACTTTCTAGCCTCATATCTCACAGCCTCAAACTACTGCCTCCCACCCCCTGAGAGAGAATGATCCTCCTCCTTTCACTCCCATTTTAGATATTACTCAGAAGGATTCTGATAATTTAGCTTTGGTGAAGAGCTCAGTGTTAAATCAATCAGCTGTGGCTGAAGAGACACCAGGGAGAGGATCAGGGTTGTAGAATAGAGATATGGCCAGAGGGGCTCCACTTATGGACAGGGAAAACAATTTCTAGAGAAGCTGAAATGCCAGGGTCCTCTCCTTCAACACATTTCTGAGTCCTCAAAGCTCTATCTCAGGCCCTCGGCAATTTCCACTCCACATACTTTCTGGGTCTGTCCCACCAAGTCCCATTAATATACTAGTGAGGCCCCAATTCTCTGTCTCAGCAAGACCTTGTATTCTTAGCTTCAGACTCACATAACCAACTAACACTTCCCAGACATCTGCAGCTGTATATCTCACAGGCTCCTTAAACTCAGTATATCCCACAAAATTCATCATCCTCCTTCCCCCTCTTCCCCAATCATTCATTATATCAGGAACACTCTTTCAATCAATGACCAAATTTCCCATTCCAAGAATCAAGGCATCATCCATGATTTGTCCTCTCCTTAAACATCCAATTAAGTGCCAAGCCCTACATATATCCCTAAAATGTCTTTTTATTACTATATCCATCTACTTCTGTCCATTCCTAGTACAGTGCAACCATCACAGGCTGGGCCGCTATCATTTCTGGAAAATCACTGTAGTATCTCATGGGTCTCCCTTCCTCCAGTGTTATGCCTCACCAATACATTGTCCATACTACAGCCAGAATAATCTTTCTAAGATGGTGATTCTATTATTCTGCTTAAAACCTTCTGGTGCCCATTCATTGACTTTCAAAACATTTTTCAACTGCCTCTTAAGGCATATAAAGTCTTATATGATCTGTCCCTTGCCTAGGTCTCTATCCTTACTCTCTTACTATCCCCCTCTCCTAGTCTCTACAACTGCCATCCTTTCTCTTGTCCACTGGTCTTTGTGCCACCCTCTGGTTAAAATAATACTACTACTTATAACCTCTTTTTCTTAATTCTGCTCATATTTTAGTCTCAACTTCAATGATACCAATCTTCTCCCTTAGGCTACATCAGTTCTCCCTGCTATATGCTGGCTATTCACTTAACATAACACATTGCATTGCAGGAACTGGGCTAAATTATTCACCTTCCCAATTAGACTGTAAGCCCCATGAGGACAAGAACCATTTTCGTTTTGCTCACGAACATGTCCTTGACATCTAATAGCTAGTGCTTGACAAAGAGCAGAAAATAAGCTGAATTTAATTCTTTCATTTATTCCACAAATATTTTAAGGGAGCCTATTTGTGCCAGATGCCACCCAAGGCACCGAGATGCAGCTGTGAATGAAACAAAATCTCTTCCTACATGAAGCTCATGTTCTTGCAGGGTAAAAACAAACAAACAAAAAAAAGAAACCCTAATAAACTAATAATTTTTTAGAAAATGCTTAAATTGTATAAATAAATACAGTTTTAACATTTGTATAACTTTTTACATTTTTAAAATTGTATAAATGAAACCTTTTTAAATGAAATTTTCCATTATGTACTCCAAGTTGTCTTTTCATTATTCTGTTACCTCATTAGAGGTAGTATGGAAATAAAGTGCTTTCCCCTCAAATAGTATAAATGTAATTTTTTTTTTTAGAAAAACAAAACACTATGGAGTCATGGCATTTATAATGACCAATTAAATATTCAGGTAACCAAATATTCCCGTTAAATATTCAGGTAACCAAATATTCCAATTAAAATTTGACTGATTTTATAGGACACAGGCCTATATGTGTTTCTAGAATCATATTCCCATTTAAATTAGCATCGCAGTAAGGAATTTAAAGACAAACTATCAGAATAGTACATTTTCTTCTTAAATTACAGTAAAAGCCCTTTTATAACTATGTTGAGCTTTTTCTTTTATTAAAAAATATCATTCCAACAATTAAACTATTTATCAAATGCATGCCAAGCTAGGCACCATGCATCATATCTACATCACTATAATGAAGAACAGGAGGACTATTTGGCCATACATTATAGATCAATTAATTAACTTAACAGATATATAATGCTAAGCATATGCTAAGTCCTGAGGATACAGACCCTGCTTACTAGCAACTTACAAACTATTGTCTGACTATTATCTTCCCCACAAAATATAAGCTCCTTGAGGGCAGATGTTTAGCACAATATAGAGTTTAACAAATGTCATAAGTAATCAAAAAATAATCAAGACTCTTCGGTAGGTTTTCTCAATTAGCCTTAGTAAGCTCTAATCACACTTTATGTCTCCTTTGCCCTACTGTATCCAATCCGTTGTTCAGCTAGTTATTTGTTTAGCTATGTTCCTAAGAGTTTATGGTAATTCTCTTGTATTTCAGCAAATCATATCTATGAGACTCTGAAATCCTCGAGTTAAAAAGAATCCCAAGATAAAACATAGAGAATAAATTTTATTTTTGAAATATAGTCTCCTGTATTTATCTGCTTTGTATCATTTTTAGAAAAGAGGAGAAATCAAGTTTTCCTGATATTGAATCATCTATACATTGTTCCTTTTTAAAATTTTGTTTGGTTTTAATGAATGGTTCCCTCAACTGAAGTTTAATAGCCATTTAAAGGAAGACAATTTATCCTAATGTTTCTGTATTTTTCTAAACTTTCCCATCCTCTCTGGCCCAAGCCTTACCTAGTTTTTCAAATAATTGGTGATCAAAAGTGCTGAACTGTCACCTGTTTGCCTATATTCTCTTTTCCATTTCTGAGGTCTTCAGTGTAATATTCCAGAGATTGTGTTTATTCAGATACATTCATCTTCCAATCAATCAAGCTAATGCCAGCTTCTGTTGTGGGTTTTGCAGAAAGGATTTCCTAGACTCCTGAACTTATTTTTTCTCTGTAGGATGAGCATTTTTCTGTTTTAAATTATTGTCTGAAAAAATGTGAGCATTTACATACTCGAAATTTTAACTAGAATTGCTTCCCTTCTAAAAATGTTAGGTTCTCAGACCAAATGTATCAATCTGACCCTCTTAGAAGTCAGGCGCTTCACAAAGAGGGAATACTTAACCTTAGGTGCCCAACAAAAAAACATACTGGCCCATATACCAGGAAAAATAGTAGAATGGGTCACTGCAACTCAGCCCCACTTTGGTAAAGGTCCTCAGAGCAGGAAAGGATGAAGGAAAGAAGCAAGTATCAAATCAGACTTTAGTCCTATCATCGTTAGGTAGCTACAGGGATTTAGACAACTAACTTGACCAGATGAGCCTCAATTTCCCTTTCTGCAAAGTGAGGAAACTGAGCTAAATAATCTCTAAGGACCTCTTCAACTCCTCCACTCTATGGGTATTCACAATCGACAGTACAGTTTTTTAAGTTTTCAGAATATTTTTTGTTTCTGATGGAAAACTTTACAATCTGCTTTGCAGACTTTGAAGATACAGATGCATCTGTGTACGTTTATTTAAATTTAGTAATTTCGTAATTAAGCTTCCCACTTTCAAATTTACTAATGAGAAAAACACGCACACACACATATACACATTACTCTGTCATTATACTTTACTGATTTGAATATATACTCAAGTAAGTATATAAAGCTGGATACTGATTGCATGTTTTTGCATTGACAATGTATAAGTCAAGTCTTGTTTAGACTATCTTCTGTAAGACACTTCGAGTTTATCAGTAACCTTTAGCACAGTTGAATGTTTATTTTGCTAATTTAGCTTCAGGTGCTATGGTTATCATTATAAACTAACTCTAATATTCTCTGTTACTCAAAGTATACCCTAGAGCTCACCAGGATCCATGTCACCTGGAACTGGTCAGAAATGCAGAATGCCTACCTCCATTCAGAGCTACAAAATCAAAATCTGCATGTTAAAAAGGTACTCAAGTGATTTGTGTGCATGCTAACGTTCTAGAAATGCTGTTAGACATAGTGCTTCCCATATTGCTTTAAAATAGATTTTTTTCTTTAAGAGAATGAATAAATGAGTAAACTAACTATAATTTAGCAACGTGAACTGCTATAATTCAATGTCATTGGACTTAGAGTTATAGAAACTTCTAGTTGATAGTTTCTCCTATTTTGTTTTTTGCTTAATGTAGTCATAGGTCTACTCTTGTACAAGGCAAGGGGCCAGGGAACTGGATGTAAAGGTTTATTCTGTTTAAGACCCACTAGCAAAAACTACATGTATAACTGAAAATCAATGTGAAGAATATTAAAATATTTACTACTTTATAAAGGATTAGGTAATAACCAATATGTTATTTTTGCTTCACTTTATTCCAAAATGTATTGCATCACACATACAGTATCACAAAGAGCAAAACGGGAAAATATTTTTCAACTATGTGGTAAAATGTCTAATATAAGTAAATAATAAATGGAGGATATAAATGTCAAGGACAAATCCAAATAAAAGAAACCAGGATCCTGGCTGCAGCTCTGAGATTAACACTGTGATTTGTCAATAATTCACTTTACTTCTCTGGGTTCTAGTTTCTTCACTAGAAAACAAGAGATTGATTCTTATTTTACATCCCAGCTCTAAATTCTGAAATCCAGTATGGCTGAAATCAATGCCTGTTTTGTCATCTCAGATGGATCTATTGAAATTCAACATGAAATCTCAGAAACAGCATAAATAAGTCATCCTTGGATTTCTGCTATTTTACTTGCAAAGAACAAGAGCATATGGATGGCTACCTCGTAGTGCTAATGTAAAGGCATTCTCCCCAACAGAGTTTTACTCTAGGCAAGGGGACAAATGGGTATGGCAGAACACATTTTAATTCAGGGGAACCTACCTGGGTTATCTTTCACTCTGAATCACCAAATCAAATTATGTAAATTCATCCCCCTTGATGACTACCTACTTCCTTCATATGGTCTCTATGCATCCTAAGTGAATACGGGAGAGCTTATACCTTTCATAACTTCACAAAACAAACAGAGGACTGCTGAGAGGTAGTTATACCTGAAAAGTTACATAGTTAATCTAGCACCAGAAAATAAACTGACAGGTCTTTCAGGGAGCTAATTATTGAGCCTGCTATTTGGTTCACTGACAGGATTGCTTGTTTGTGGGAAGAAACATATTTGTGCATTGCTTTTTCCATTACCGCTATTTCTATCATCATAAATAAGAATCAATAGGCCATTTTGCATAGCATACGCTCACCACTATTTAGTATCTGAGTGTCAGCTGTATGCAGGCTAAGCAGCAGTGCCCCAGCCTCCTGGCTGAGAATTAAAACCCAGCAAAGAAAACACCTCAAATTCCACATGATAGTGTATATGTCTTTATGAGCTCCTTGAGAGCAAGGGAGGTCTGTTGTTTGTCTCTCTATCTGAAGCACAGTGCCTGGCACATGGTGAGATTCAAAATGTATAAACAACTAAATGAATAATGAATGAATGGATGGATGAATGAACAAAGGAAAGTTTTAAGATAGGATATGGAATCAACTGTATTTACTGGGTCAGTCAAGGGATGTTGTTTCGATAAGCGCAGAGCTATTTACAATTCGTGATGGAGACAGGAAGGAAAAGACCCGGCCTGAGTCCAGAGGGAGCTGGCTTTTGTTTAGCAGCTTAACCCACATACTCAGGTCTCTGCAATATTCACTATCGAGTCCTCACTATAGAAGACAAGAAATCAAAATGACAATCATTTAAAAAGTAAAGCAAAACCTCTGAAGAAAGACTCTCTATTGCCAATGAGAATATTGCTAGACAAAACAAGGTCAAGTAAGGGACTGATCAGAGAAAAGGTAGGAATGAGAAAAAACAAGATGAAGGGAGAGGAATTGTGGCAGAGGTCTGAGTGGGGAAATAAGTGTGTAAAATGTGTAAAGACAGGGAGAGGATGAAGATGCAATTCTCAAGAGAGTCTGTGGGTGTCTGGGTTTTGGAGAGTGGAAAGACATTAAGCCTGAGAGTACAATGAGGGAGGAAGGGAGGGAGGGAGAGGTCAGATAAAAGTCTATAAAATAACACCCATCACCACTGATAACAAGTATAAAAGAGTCCTTTTTTCTTGAGAAAGACAAAGGGAATTTTAAGTAGGATTAAGTAGTAGTAGCTTTCAGAACTCAGCAGCTCTCAGAAGCAATAATAACTACATAAATAGCTAAGTAGATGGTAGGAATTACCTCACTTGGAATTTGGCCAGCAAATCAAAAGTTAGCAGTAATATCACATCTTTTTGAAAGCTTCCCCAAGATTCTAGAGGGGAAAATTATCTCAGAAAACTGTTTCTACTGAGTGAATTTCAGGAAGAAATGCTCCTCACTGCTTGAAGATGTTCTAGCTCTGGAAAATTGGTAGGACAGAAGCCCCTCCCTGCTAGGAAGCACTCTCTCATCCATGTAAATACATTGCCAATATTGCCCCCAACAGAAGCAAATAATTACATTCACAGATTACCGTCGCCTAATGTAAAATGTTACTCAACACGTATAACCTAACCTACCAATGATATTCTGAATGCACAAAAAGGGCCTCATGGATATCTCACTTTCAGAGTGCCTTAACTTTTTGACTCATTGCACGTAGTTAAAATGTAAACTTTTTAAGGCCACATTTTAAAACACTTTGCAAACGCTGGACACCTCTACTCGTGAATATCCTATAAATTTTTCCTTTCAAGTACATTTGACCACTAACATGCCAGATCATCTCCCCTTCTCCCCTAAAACAGAAATGAAAACTGGGTAAAATGGTAATTTGGGGGACAAATATCTTCTCTCATCATCTGAAAACTGTCATATGTTGCTTTTTAAAAAAATTAAATTAGTGTTGTTTTCTACCCAGAGACAAGTTATTTTGGTATCACCCACAATGGAATTTGCATGAAAATCTGTTTACTGACCCAGTTCCCTAGGGGTGCATTTGCCCTAGCACTTGGAGTAAACACCATTTTCATTGCACTAGAAATAGTTCTAATTAGACAAATTGTTATAATTTTAGCAACACCCAAATAAATCAAAGGATTTGGAAGCAGACATGCCACAGAATCTGGATTCGGCCACAAACCAGTTCAGTATTTGTGCCTGAATTAAAAGTCTAGTCATACACTATCTACAGATGCTAAAGGAACAGCTACATACCTTGACTGAACTTAGAAAATATGATTTTTTTTATTGTACTTTAAGCTGTGGGATGCATGTGCAGAACGTGCAGGTTTGTTACATAGGTATGCATGTGCCATGGTGGTTTGCTGCACCCATCAACCCATCATCTAGGTTTTAAGCCCTGCATGCATTAGGTATTTGGCCTAATTCTCTCTCTCCTTTTGCCCTCAACTCCCTGACAGGCCCCACTGTGTGATGTTCCCCTCCCTGTGTCCATATGTTCTCATTGTTCAACTCCCACTTACGAGCTTAAAAAAAAAAAAGAAAATATGAGTTTGGAGAAACTGGTTATTCTGAAAACAGCCTATTAAAAAGTTATGTGGTTAAGAGTGTGTGTGTGTGTGTGTGTGTGTGTGTGTGTGTGTGTGTACGAGTCTATCCATTTCATTAACTGGGGTATTTTCACTAACGCAGTCTAAATAACAGGAAATGAATTTACAGAGAATCAAACAATAACATTCAGAACTCAAAGTTAAGCATAGTGTAAAATATATCTCAGTGGAAAGCATGTAAGTGTCTAAACTCTCCTTCCAAACCCTTCTATAAACTGCCACTTTGTATTTTCCATTCATGTATCCTCCTCTCCAAAGACCTGGACCTTTTTACCACTGTTCACGCACCTACACATCACGCCCTACTCCATGCCTTTGTCCTGCTGACTCCCCATTTCTTCTCATCTTGGATGTCTTTCCCAAATCCTTCTTGTCATCAAACACTCATCTCATCCACAGAGCTTTGGATTTTACAATATGAACATACATACATTTTCTGAACTTCCCTAATTATCTATATCCAAATTTAGCATTTAATCATAGAACTTTCCTCTCTGATTACATATATGTTTGTGTGTATCTTTTTTCCCCCAACCAAATCACATGATTTAAAGGTAACATTGGTCTTTAATGCCTCTCCTTAAAATTTCCATCAAGATCCTACTCTGCATTTATTCTCTTTCACTAGTTATCCCTTCTCTTTTTTTTTGAAAACATGCTTAAACATGCCCTATCCTAAAGAAATCTCCAATTCTTTCTCAAGCTCTCCCACCATATCTACTTTCTTTCTCTCAAAAACTTCTTGAAACAGCATCCCTTCCTCCACTTCTATTCTGTTCTCTCTCAACCCCTCTAATTTGGTTACCCAGGCACACCCTTATCTCTCAGCTGCAGGTCCCTGCCGCACTGAAACCTCACGCACCTGTCTTTCTCCTGGAGACTGAGACAACCTTGACTCTCGGTTCATCTCCTTCCCCCAAGCCCAGCATTCTCAGTGTCCTTTCCTGGTTCCTGCCCTTGAATTCTCAGTCACCACTCCTCATCTTTCCTCAGTCTCCCATGGCAATTGCATCTCTGCTTTTGTCTTTAACTTCAAAATCTCCAAGACTCTCTAATCTCAAATTTTAGTGAACTGTCTATGGGGTCCCAGACCTTATGCTGCCACCTGCTGGCCAGTTTCATGGGGCTATCTCAGAACAAAATTCAAGTTTATTCCCAAACACCTAACCATTCTATTTACTTTATTTTTCCTCTGTTAATTAATTACATCACCATTTTCCTAGACCTCCCTGATAGAGGTTTAACATCAGCATCCTCCATGAGTTAACGATCTTTGCCCCAGCATCAACCACTCAGCTGGTTGTTATATAAATATAACACTATATAGCGTTAGATAAATACAACACTACCTACCACAGCGTCTGTCCTGTGTGTTACATCCCTAGCTAGCTTTTTTTTTTTTTGAGATGGAGTCTCACTCTGTCGCCCAGGCTGGAGTGCAGTGGCACAATCTTGGCTCACTGCAACCTCCACCTCCCGGGTTCAAGCAATTCTCCTGCCTCAGCCTCCCAAGTAGCTGGGACTATAGGCGCCCGCCACCATGCCAGGCTAATTTTTGTATTTTTAGTAGAGATGGATTTTTCACCATGTTGCCCAGGCTGGTCTCAAACTCCTGAGCTCAGGCAATACGCCCACCTCGGCCTCCCAAAGTGCTAGGATTACAGGTGTGCACCACCGTGCCCGGCCCCTAGTTAGCTCTTCTTAGACCATGACGGCCTGTCCCCAGGATACTGGATGAGTCCTCATTGACCTGCCTCCATTTTCTCCCCTGAACCCCAATCCTCCTCACACTTTTGCCAAGCAAATCTTCTTGAACCGAGTGTCTGAGCAATTCTCTAAGATGAAGAGCCTCAAGACATTGTGTCCTACTGGTAGAATAAAGCCCAAATTCCTCAACTCTGGAACTTGTGGAAAGAACTTCAAGACCGTGCATGATCTGGCTCCAGACTATCATCAAAGCCTCAGCTGTCATCACGCTTCCTCTCGCGATATTCACTCTTGCTCCAAACTCCCTGAACTATTTTTTTTTCCTGTACTTTGAACAAAAGAGCCTTACTCTGGCGCTAGAGCTTGTCATGCACTCCTGTCATATCTTTACACAACTGACCACTTCTTGTCACTCAGGTCTTATGTCAAATGTCACCTCCTCTGGCAAGGCATACTCAGACCACTAAGTCTAATTACCTTCCTCCTCCTAATACCCAGGTTAGTCTTTCACAGTTAATCTGTTGTATTTCTTCTGAGCACATCTCAGCATCTGAACACATCCGTTCATTTATGTTTATTATGGAGTGTCCATCTCCCCACACTCAAATGTAAGCCCCGTCAGCATGAATATTGCCTTTCTTCACTCAACCCAACTCCTGGAAAAGTGCCTGGCACATAGAAGCCTGAAATCAGATTCTTCCACAGCGTGGCACCCATTTCCACCTCCTTGTTCTGTCTCTGTTTATACGTCTGTGCTAGCTTTTAGTATATTACATCTTTTATTTGAACAGCTATTTCCAAAGAAAGTGAGGAGGAGGGAAAGGAGGACATATCAAAGTCTGGGGGTGGCGGGGTAGAAGAAGGAATGAATCATTTCTAAAACACACATTCAAGTTGTGTAGTTTTCAGTGTAAAGGATTCGTGCATTTTTGTAAAATTGGCCCTTATGTTGTATGTTTTTGATCCTACTATCAGCAGTATTCTTTAAATTTCATTTTCTATGTGTTAGTTTCTAATATGTATATTAAAAATGAATGTTTATATTGACCTCATATCTGTAAACTTGCTAAATTTACTACTCAGTTCTAAGTAACTTTTAAAATTATGTGGTTTTGGGCCAGGCATGGTGGCTCACGCCTGTAATCCCAGCACTTTGGGAGGCCAAGGTGGGTGGATCACGAGGTCAGGAGTTTGAGACCAGCCTGGCCAACATGGTGAAACCCCGTCTCTACTAAAAATACAAAAATTAGCCAGGTGTTGTGGCACGCACGTGTAGTCCCAGCTACTCAGGAGGCTGAGGCAGAAGAATCGCTTGAAACCAAAAGGCGGAGGTTGCAATGAGCCAAGATTGTGCCACTGCACTCCACCCTGGGCGAAAGAGCAAAACTCTGTCTCAAAAAAAAAAAAAAAATATGCTTTTTTTTCTATGTGCACAATCATCTGAAAATAAATATAGTTTTAATCATATATTCAAAAATGCATATTCAATATCATTATTATTTTTAAGCACAAGCTATGGAAAGTAAAGCATCAAAAAAATCATACATGTTCCAGGATAGCTGCTATGCAGGATTTAAGAAAATAATAGTATTATAGGGGACAGGGATTAAAATAGTTGAAAAATACTGTCTTACAGCAACTTATTATGATATATATTACATTTTGAACCCCTGGAGAGCAATACCATGTCTTATTTGTCTGTATTCCATCAAACCTAATAAAGTACATTTTCCAAAGTAGACAATAAATGTTTCCCAGATACCCCAGTACTGTATGCATGGTATATGTTCAATAAAAACTTGCTGATCAATTGAAAGAACCAATAAACAAATTTAAGTTTGTTGAATGATCAGTGTATGCTCAGCCCTGAGACACTATAACAAAAAGACACAAAAAAATAGAAAATACACTCATCATTATCCATATAGTAAAATGTAATTTGTCAAGTAATGAAAACAAGTGAAAACGAAACAAATGCACCACAGGAAACATTTGAGTGGTTACCTGTGCATTTCTTTATATGACTGTTCCTTTTCCCATGTGATCCTAACTTACAGCCAAAATTCTCCTCCCAAAATTCTGCAAACCACACATTTCTTCGATTATTGGCAAGAGTTCGGCTTCTAAAGTATCGATCAAATCCTATTTCAAAGGAGAAAGGTATGATTTTAATATTCTTTCAAAATTAAATACTGTCAGAACTTTCGAATGGACATTATATTCTGATCACTGCATGAGAAGAAAAAAAAACACATAACAAATGAGAGAAAGCCAGTAGCCCATAAATAAGGCCTCTCTTATGGCAAACGTCAAGGAGGATCAATGGACAATCCCCCCACACCACCACCAGTACTCAAGCACCTGGCTCTATGAATAAGTACAACAGGAAAGCCTGGTGTCAGCGTCCTTCTTATACCCTCTCCTACTCTACTTCTCCCAGAGGCAGCAACCAGTGACTTCATGCTGAATCCTGAATACTCAGAACCCAACTTCAACTTCCCTCATTCTTTTCTCTTTCCTAGCATGGATCAATGTTTCAGACTTTCCTGTGTTTCCACATACTTCAAAATTTCTCCGTCCTATATGTTCTGTTTTCAGCTAATTCAATAAAGCAATCATGTTAATGTCATCTTATGGAGTCACAAACTCAAGTGTCGGTTTGCTCAGGTAACTGCTTTATTGAAGGGAGATCCCCTGGAAATAATGCCTTACTCCAGAGGATAATGTTAAGATGGGAATTTCAGTTACTGTCAAACTGACTGGAAAAGATGTTTAGAAGA
>NW_026652276.1:207876374-207921598 GCF_009828535.3 Hylobates moloch
ACATATGTTTTTTATATATGTTATATATATGTTTTATATATATGTTATATATATCTGTTATATATATATATATATATGCGCATATGCATGCTGGTTTAAATACTGGTCTTGACAATTCTGCCACCAAAGCTAAAATTTGTATCACGCCATCAGTAATGAGTGCATTTCCTCATATTATGATACTCCAGTTTTGCCTTTGAGTTCAGATCCAACTGGAATAAAACAAATTCTCTACGGTGCATTCTTACCATCAATTGATGCTCGTTTGGGCAAAATTGTCACAGCCCCTTCTGCAATCTCCTCTTGCTGATAGACAGGTGCTATTTTGGATCCCCAACTATCTGAGCCAATCCAGAGAAAATGCCCACTTTGGTTTAGTTTTTTTGCTGCTTCCAATATCCTCCTATAGGAATAAAAATAAATAATGCATATCACATGTATTAAAAATACCACAATTATGAATATTACAAGACCAGCTTTAGGAAGTTGTATACACTCGGTAGATCACTGTTTAACAATTAAGACGATCATTCTAACTGCCCGAGTCTTATCATCTCCTAAAAGCAAGATAGCAGAGACTAACTCCAACATATGTTAATTAGCCTTATCCTTAACCTCATTCACATCATTCTGTCTGTCATCTTTGTTTGTCTTATCTCATTTAGTCCCCAAGTTTTACTCTGTAGGTATTTCAGATTTACAAACTAGAAGGCAGCAGAAGGCAGTCTGTTATTGGAAGGGAATTACAAGCTTTTATGTTGAACATGAAATATGTTAGAAAGAGGATATGGGACTCAAATCTGACCCTACATACAGAAGAAAAGTAATCAGCACCTGATGTCATCCTCATTGGCAAACATAATCACTGCTCGAGCATTAGGTGTTTCTAGCAGGCGTTTGATAATTTTTTCAAATTCTCCAGGTCTTGGTTCACGTGGGATTTTCTGTGACTGAGCAATGCAAACACCACCTATTTAAAAAAGAAGGGAGGGGGTGATTCAGAAAGACTATTTAATTAGCAAACCCAATTAGCTACTTTATAAAAGCACATACTTCTGTACGAATATTATTTCTCAAAATATGTGTCACTCTCACCTATTATGAGCAATTGTGTTTGTTTGCATTAGAATATATTCACCAAATAAATGACAACAATTATTAATCAGACATGGGTTTGTTTCCCAAAATTTAAACATAATTTTTGTGGATATAGCTAAGAAAACCAAGGTGTATAAGATGTGTGATGAGAGTCAAAAGGTGGAAAGAAGAAGGGCTCTTTTGATTTATGCAACATAAGCCAAAGGACAAGTGACAGAATTAATAAAAGTATGAGTATGTCTTATAGTTGAGACCCTTATTAAGTAGCAAGGTCCTTTTGTTACTTTTATTTACTAGTAGACTTCTTTTAAAGTTAATTTCATTGTATAGCTAATAGAACTGCAGCAAGGTCCTCACACATCAGCATAGCAATGTCTTATGAGACAAGTGGTCTTCAAGACTATGTAAGACACAGGCAAATCCCAAAGATGCCAACTTTGGATTGACATACATCTCCACTGTGAAAATTGAAATGGCAGAAATACCATCTCATTTTCACTGCAAGTAAAATGAAAGAACCTTCTTTTGGCCTCTCCTTCTTAGGCAATGAGGGACAAAAGAGAAAAGTATAGAAAAGATCTCGGCCTCTGGGCTGGGGTAGGAGGAGAAGAAAGAGGTTCCCCCAATTGCAGTGAAACAGAGAGATAACATTCTGAAACTAGATGAGAAAGCAATATTAGCAATAGGTTTCAATTGCATTATGGTATAAACAGTATTTTTTTTTTAGTCAGCTAAGAATTAAATCACCATTTATAGCATTGCTTCAGTAGGCAAAGGCATTTTTACTTCCAAACAACTGATAATGCACTCAGTCATCCAACTGTTATTGGATGCCATTATATTCTATGCACTGGGCTCAACATTGGAAATGCACAGTCTAATCCAGGAGTTACCACCTAGTCTGGGAAATAGGCATTTGAATAAGTTACCATGGAATAGATAATAAAGTATATAATTAATAGGATACCGAATACAATGAGAACACAGAAGGAGGAGTAACTAAAGTGCTTGAGAGAGCTGAATTTTAAAGAGCAAATATACATCCATTTGGGGACAAAAGTGGAACATGTCTGGTGGAGGCCAAAGTATGTAAAAACCTAGCATGATCATGGCCTATGGTAGAGACTGGCTGGGTTTGAAGTTGGAAACAATGACCAGGTCCAGCTTGAGAATGGCTTTGTTAGACAAGCCAAATTCTGTAGGCTGAGTGTTCATGTTAAAACTTAATGCCCAGTGTGAAAGGATTAGGAGATGGGACTGTTGGGAGGTGATTAGGTCATGAGAGTGGAGTCCTTATGAATGGGATTAGTGCCCTTATAAAAAAGACTCCAGAGAGATTTCTTGCACCATCTGCCATGTGAGGACACAGCAAAAAGACACTGAACCAGGAAGAGGGCCCTCATCAGCTCTTGACCATGCTGGCACCTTGCTCTCCGACCTTCAGCCTCCAGAACTGTAAAAATAAATTACTATTGATTAAGCCATCCAGTATATGATAATTTTTATTTTTTATTTTTTAGATATGGGGGTATCACTCTGTCACCCAGGCTGGAGTGCAGTGGCCAGATCATAGCTCACTGTAGCCTCAAAGCCCTAGGCTCCAGTGATTTGCCCACCTCATCCTCCGGAGTAACTGGGATTACAGGCACATGCCACCAACACCGCACTGGTCTCCTATAATAATTTATTATGGCATCCCAAAGAGACTAAGACATCAAATAACTTGGACTTTATCCTGAAAACAATGCGAATCCATTAAGTTCATCAGCAGGAGAAGTACGTGCCGAGCTTTATGCTTTAGTAGACTTTCAAAGAAGAAACGTCTGGTAGCCAAACGATAGATTTCCAGGGCACCGTGATCGGACCTAATATGTACAGCAGATGTTATATGCTGAGTATCATTCTGAGACTGTTACTGACTCTGTAGCCATAAAAAATTAAGTTCTGAAAATTTTTATTATTACTGTTTCAGAAGAAGCAAACAAGCAATCCAAATATAGTTTAATCTGAATTCATTATTTATTCACCATGGACCTATTAAACATTTTTGTTTGTAAAGAGCTGAGTTAGCTGAGTTGAATTTTAACATAGCTTAAATCCATTTCACTTTTTGCTATTCCTGTACCTCACCTCATGTCTTTCAACCTGGTCAGTTTGAATTTTCCTGGAAAGAGGCACTGAACTATTAATCTATTTAAGCTGAACAAATGCTTGTAGAGAACCTGTTCCACACGGCATTGTGCTGTTTGGTGCCTGTGGATATTTTATTAAAGTGTAGATTAATTATTTCTCAAATGATTGTAGTTAGAAGACTGGGATTATTTCCTTAACCCTGATACCCATTCACACTTTCTTTCTTTATATCAGTCAAAAAGCCAGACAGCTAATCTGTTCATAAGCACTCATGGTCTACTATGTTTCAGGAGCTACAGACAAAGACTGCCAGTCCTCAGCAGTTATGATATAATTGAATGACAATACGTACACATAAGAAATGTCAGACAAGGGTGTAAATTAGGTAACACAGATAACAGCATAAGATATACCACAGTTCAGTCATAAATGACAAATAGATCATCCCCTAAAATAGTCCTATGACTTCATAAGAGGAAGAGGTCATTATATACTGTTAGAATTTGGTTTTAAAAATAAAATGAAATTCAAAGATTCAGACCTCAAAGATACGTTTTCCATACGATACTCCACATCCATTGCTTGACTTTTTAAAGAGACTCTGTGTCCTGATTTAAATTCCTGGGGTGGGTGAGAGGAAGAGAAGTTGCCCTTCATCAAAGAATGTGTCCACCACATCTATTCTTCCATGTCTCAGTCTGAAAGATTACTAATTGTGTACAATTCAAGGGACATTAACTTTCCTACTCTGCAGGGGTGTTCCTGTTCTGTAATTTTTAAAGCTTAGTATTTACAGGCAAAATGTTGTATGAAGGAGTTTATAACTCGCTGTTTTCTAGAATTTCCTGGCTACTTTCCTTGCAGCCTGTGTATTTTTTTCCTTCTGGTTACTTAACAATAATTTAAAGATCATTTGTTGAATTTAACACTTTATGTATACTTTATAATACACATGATCATTCCTTTCCAGTCTCATTTACTCAGTGACACCATCTCTATTCCTAATGGCAGAACTTGAAAGTTTGTATCATGACCATCTTTCTGATAAGGAAAATGAGAAACAGGGGTATCGACGGCTTGCAAGATACTGAAATCCAGGTTCAAAGCCAGATTTATCTGCCTCTAAGTCTAGACTTCTTCCATCATCTTGCCCATCCACAATTGACTATACCTGTGGCTTAATGGTTTAGTGACTGCAAATGATTGATGGATAAGATAAAGCAAATTTAAAGACTCTTTTTTTAAAACCCTGCCAGTTGTCCCTTGTAAATCTAATTGACAGCTACATAAATACAGTCCTTCTGTTATCCTAAATAAGAGCTTAATTAAAATACTTGGAATCCATGCAGATTATAGAAGTAACTTAAAGCTCTTCAGCATATAGCCGGTCTACCCTCCAAACTTTCCAATTGTTTCTATTGATGCATGTTCTCAGGAAGACTTTTCTGAGGTTCTTGTCTTCCACTTCTTTTGTATTGCAGCAATCATAATAATTTTAATTTTACTTGTTTTTTTTGTTACTTCTTTTTCTTTTTCTTCTTCGGTTAGAAATCCATGAGTATTGAACCTTGTCTTTCAAATTTATCAGTATACCCCAACACGTATCACTGTGTTTGGTACATAGACTTCAACAAATATTTGTTGAATGAATAAACGGAAGAGTTGTGACAGGTACTGCTAGGATAGAGAAATAGAAATGAGACACTGCTGCTTTCAAAGACTTCTCCATCAAGTAGGGCTACATGTAAATGTATGTTTAAAAGTAGCTGTCATTAAAATAAGTAAAAAAAAAAAATTGGGGCCATGACAATTCAGAGGAAGTTGTCACTGAAATGGGATCTGCCTCCCAAAATAGTTTTTATTAGGGTGCCATGAATTAGAATACTACCTAAGCCTTAGTGTATTCATCTGTAGAGTGGCATTAGAATTTCCTCATATTGATACAAGAGCAAATTTGTAAATAATGCCACTTCAGAATTTTTACCTCTTTAGAAGGCTGAGACTTGTGGGTGAGTGTTCAGTTGTCTCAGATATGAGAGATAAAAGGCTTGTATGTATTGATTTGCTAGTGCAGAGAGATGGTGGAATGAGAATGAAAATAGACTTGTCAGAAGATCTGAGGGTGGCCCCATGTAATCTTGAAAAGTCTCTCATCTCTCAGTTTCCTCATCTCTGTAATGAGGTTCATAGTAACTATCTCTCAGGTATACTGTGAGAGTCCAATTATAAAGGGTAAATTCCTATGCCAATGTAGCACATTATTATTAGTGTTAATAACAGTAATAATCATAATCAGACAAGAATCATCACCAACACTGAGAGATACTTGATATTCAGCCCTAAAACAAGGGTTTTTCAACAGATCATATTTTTGAAACTTCACCATTTTATGGGTAATATTATCAAACATCCTAAATTCTGAAAAGTGATACTTGCTCACTTGCCTGTGCCAATAGATGAAATGACTAGATTTCACTCCATCATTGTTGATTACAATGTGATCGGGGCAATTTTAAGGTGAGAGAATGAGAAAAGTTATTTACATTCTTCTCCCATCCCCCAGTTCCTACCCCCAAGAATTAATTCTCCTTTCAAATGGATTCCATAAGTAGTAAAGATTTGGCTCCAATATCTGAGTTGACATTAGAATTTAACTCTTTAATAAAATGGTTAAAATTATTAAAATATTAACGGGTGCCAATTGTTAAGCAAAAGTTGTTATGGAAACAACCACATGTTCTGTTTCATTCAAACATTTGCGCTATCTTTTTAAGAGGCTGGAATCTAATGTGTTGAGGTAATACTGTTGGACTCTCCTAGAAGCAGACCTCAGAAGGAGTTTGAAATGCACAAAATTTGCTCTTGGCATCTACCTGATGGAGGGCTCAGGGGAAGCAGAGAAATCCAGGCAGAGAAATCCAGCTGGCTGTGGCCCAGTGACAGGCTGCTGACACCACAAGAAGTTCTGAGGCAAGAATGGCCTTCAGAGTTGCTTTAAAACAGGCCACAAAGGCCAGGCCATTATACCTCCACATCAATCAGTGTGATGATTCATTTTATGTATCAGTTTGACTGGGCCACAAGCTGCCCACATAGCTGGTTAAATATTATTTCTAGGTGTGTCAGAAAAGATTGGCTGGGCGGGGTAGCTCATGCCTGTAATTCCAGCACTTTGGGAGGCCAAGGCGGGCAGATCATGAGGTCAGGAGATCAAGACCATCCTGGCTAACATGGTGAAACCCCGTCTCTACTAAAAATACAAAAAAAAAAAAAATTAGCCAGGCGTGGTGGCGGGCACCCGGAGTCCCAGATACCTGGGAGGCTGAGGCAGGAGAATGGCATGAACCTGGGAGGCGGAGCTTGCAGTGAGCTGAGATCACGCCACTGCACTCCAGTCTGGGCGACAGAGCGAGACTCTGTCTCAAAAACAAACAAACAAATAAAAAAAGAGAGAAAAGATTAGCACTTGAATTAGTGGACTGAGTAAAGCAGATTACCTTCTCCAATGCAGGCTGGGATCATTGAGGGCCTAAATGGAACAAAAATGTAGACCAAGGCTGAATGAACTCAGCCTGACTGCTTGAGCTGGGACATTGATCTTCTGCTCTCAGTGCCTCTGGCTCTCAGGCATTCAAACTACACCACTGGTTTTCTTGGGTCTCCAATTTGCAGACAGCAGATTGTAAAACTTTTCAGCCTCCATAATTATGTAAGCCAGTATCTGACAAAAAATCTCTTTGGTTCTGTTTCTCTGGAGAACCCTGACCAATACAATGAGTCATCAGATTTGGGCCACTCTGGAAGAGGGGAAGGTGACCTTGGGCAAGGCAGCTCTCTGTAGCCAGGGCACTCCCTCACGGGGTTCAGAGCTGAAGGCTGTCTGCCTATAGCACTCCCAGAAACAGGAATAACAGGTCATGCACTGATGGGATCTTGAAGGTCAATTCACCATATGTACATTAGTGTTAATAATGTATAATTGAAATTTATACAAAAATGAAGATATTTTTCTGAAACAATAGTATACTATTGTTTGCTATATAAGGCAAATAATTAATAGAATGTTATTGTTTAATGTTAAAACTTCCTTTCAAAGACGTCTTGTTGCACAAAGAAAGGCAATCTATACAAATGGTAGAAAACTGGAATTGTAGTCAGCACGAGTAGGAGAAATAGGATCTTAATTCTTTCTGGTATTTCAATAAAGAAGTTTTGTTAAACCAATCTAAAAGGATAAAGAATTATGTTTTTAGTTGATCATTTATAAGACAAAAATCGCTATTAATAATAATAGGAGAAAAATAAAACAAGAAAAAATGTCACAGCACCAAGTTCCAACTGTGATGGAAATTGAGGATTAACTTATTGGGATGAAATTACTTACCAAGCTGTGTATAGAATACTAAGTGCGCTTTTTAAAAAAAAACAACATGACTACAGTATTATCAGTATCTCAAGTTGGTTCTCAATTTCCATCAAATTAAATTCTTCCTAAGTCAACTCAAGTCTCTGGTTACACAATTTGTTAGAGCTACATGACAGACCTTGGTTTTGGTGTACAAATAAGCAAACAAAATTACCATTTTATCGATCGTTAAGGAGAATGACTAGACTATTGGTTAAAAATGATTAGTCTTACAGTTTGACGATAAGAAATTTGCCTAGAATTAAACATTCTTTGATCTAATAAAAATGTGATACAGCCCATCCACCATTATTTATTTCTTATGAGCATGCCTTCAGATAATAGCAAGGAGCAAAACAAAATGACCAGGTGTCTTTTTTTAAGGCAACAGAAACACATAAACTCTCTACCCTAAATATCCTTAGCATCATTTATATTTCCATCTTCCTGAAAACATAAGTAAACTAACAATTTGGCCTAAAGTAACTGGTCCTTTAGTGGTAGTTGAGTAAAATTTATTCTATGGTTTAAATAAGTGTAATCACACCTCCTGTAACAATATTTTCACCTCCTTACGTGGTGTACAACTGGGACTTAGCAGGAAAGTGCACAACATGAAGCTGTAAGTTTATCAGCTTAAAGTGTACTTTGCAAAAGGGAAGATTTATCTCGCACATCACTGTAAAGAAAAAGTGTTATCTCTACCAACATGGATTAAAAGAGCAAAACTGCACTTATATTTATGTTCATTTTCTCTTTCTCACTTTCAAACATTTTATACTTTTTCCTCTATCAAATGCCATGTGGAATCTTAAAGGGACTCTGAAAAGCAATGCAATGAAGGAATGGTACAGAAGAAGCATGTGCTACCATGCATAGGGAAATAAAGACAATCCACTATGAAACGAGACTGCAACAGAAGCAGACACTTCTCAAAAGAAGACGTACAGGTGGCTAACAAACATATGAAAAAAAATGCTCAACATCACTGGTCACAGAGAAATGCAAGTCAAAACCACTATGAGACATCATCACACACCAGTCAGAATGACTATTATTAAAAGTCAAAAAATAACGTATTGATGAGGCTACAGAGAAAAAGGAAGACTTACACACTGTTGGTGGGAATGTAAATTAGTTCAGCCACTGTGGAAAGAAGTATGAAGATTTCTCAAAGAACCAAAAACAGAACTACCACTCAACCCAGCAACCCCATTACTTGGCATCTACCCAAAGGAAAAGAAATTGTTCTACCAAAAAGACACATGTACCTATATGTTCCTCATAGCACTATTACAATAGCAAAGACGTGGAAACAACCTAGGTGCCCATCAGCAGTGGACTGGATAAAGAAAATGTGGTAGATATACAATGTGTAATGCTATACAGCCATAAAAAAGTGAAATCTTGTCCTTTGTAGCAACGTGGATGCAGCTAGAGGCCATAATCCTAAGCAAATTAATGCAGAAACAGAAAACAAAATATTTCATGTTCTTACTCATAAGTGTGAGCTAAATCTTGGGTACACACAGACATAAAGATGGGAACAATAGACACTGGAAACTCCACAAGGATGGAGGGAGTGGGGCAAGGGCTGAAAACTTCCTATTGGGTACTATGTTCATCATCTGGGTGATGGGATCAACAGAAACCCGATCCTCAGCATCACACAATATAACCTTGTAACAAACCTGCACATGTATTCCCCCAAATCTAAAATAAAAATAGATACTTTTTTAAAAAAATAAAATCATAATTAAAAAGAAAAGAAAAGGACCGTGGCACAGAGAGCCCCTCTCCTGCCTGTCAGCAGATGTACTCTCAGAGAGATGCTGTGATCTGGAGGTGGATCAGGTCTAGGTAGATTCACAGGGTCAGTGTCCACGCTGGGCTCTCACTCAGCCACAACTCACCACAGATCTGGAGGTGTGCTCAGAGGAACAGAGGAGTGGAGTGAACATGAATCTCGTCTCTAGGGTCAGACTTCCTAGGTCCAAATCCTGGCCCTTCTCTTCTTAGCTATGTGAGACTGGGTAAGTGAGGTGGCTTCTTTGTACCTCTGTCCCTCATCTGAAGATTGAGAAGATGCTCCCCAAATGGGCTTTGTGAAGAGATTCAATAGATACTCAACACATTATGTTTGCCTCAGAAAACACCTGCTAGTTGTAAATTGTTTAAAATCAAAATCAACAGCCCCCACACAGAAACAGTGATTGCCTTTCATCAAGTGATATTCACCTGCATTATTTCTAGAAACCTCAAATTTCACTCCCCAAGTATACACAGAATCACAGCTCACACTAGAGATTCCTCAAGGGGGATACAGAGTTGGCTGCAGAAAGCTGTATAGTTAGAAGAAAAACTTAGGCTCACCACAATAGAAATGAATGTCTGATATGTTGCCTCTTCTTGCCTCTTCCTTTGAATTAGAAATGTCTAAGGAGACATGGGTACAGGAACTGGGAAAGATTCAGAGAAACAAAGAAAGAAATATAAAAGAAGAGAACCAGGAAGGGGAAAGGGGAGAAGAGAAATGGTGTCCGGGGAGAATGAAAGAGAACAAGAGTAGAAAGAGGAGAGCTGAGAGAGAACACCCAGTCCAGAGGTATCTATGGAACTGGGCAGAAAAGGAATTCTCTGTAGGGTCAAAAAAGCAAGTGTGGGGTGAGGAACAATGGAAGAAGGAGCACTTGACTAGGTTTAAATGAATTTCATTAATGTGCTGTGTGCGTTTGTATTCTTTTTTGGATTATTTTTTGGTGAGTGATTTGTGATCTTTATTTTGTTCTGTCTATTTGTTTTTGCCATTTCAAATGAGTTTCCCAGAATTTGCAGCAAAAAATATGACAGGAAAGTTTCAAAAGAGAAAACTAACTCCCTCTAAATGCTCAAATGACCGATATGAACAGACTCTCTGACGTATTTTCCAGCCCATTGCCTGGAAAAACCATTATGACAAAGACAATATTGAAATCAAAGTGAGCACTGTTTAAATTTCTTACCTGTTCTGGACTTTAAAAAAAACAGCATTAGACTTTGAATTAAGCCCATTACAGAATTAATAATTTCATTACAGAATTGCACCGATTAAACAACCCAGTGTATCTCCAAGTCTAGCGAAGCCTGATAGCTGTGAACACTCATTGGATGTGTGACAAATACGTGAATAAATAAGAAGCCACTGTTTCCTGATACAGTGAAATTATCTAATAAATACATAAGCATATCCATGTTTTAAAACCACCATCATTCAGAAAAAGGCAAAGTATCTTGGTGTCTGTGTTATATGTGTACATATCATAAAATCATTTCCAAATACCTTCTGCAGATAGGACATTCTCAACAGTACATCAACAGCAGCTATTAGAGCTTATAATCTATGTGCACTCTTCTCCTCAGCACCAAGTAATATCTGATTCTACTTATCAGCATTACCCGAATTCTGCTATGTATTTGCTTTCAAACAGTGAGGGGTCTTTGCTCAAAGCAGCATTTTCAACAGATACAATGTCTGAGATTCTCAATTTAAGAAAGAAGAAACTGATAGCAGAAAGGTCATTATTATTTTAGCCAAATAACCCTTCTGAGCAAGGGTTGTACAATGACCAATGTATGGCAGTAACCAAACTAGGAAATGAACTTCAGAGAACAAACATCAGCACCCAAAGCATTTAAAAACTCAGTCTTTCAAGGAAATACAAGTAACGTGTAGTGTTTCCCTAGGTAATGCAAGATCATTCCCTATAGGAAGATTTGATCCATGTGTTTCGTACATAAAAAGGTTAAAAATGCGTTATGTTTTTAACTTTTTGGATTCAGATAGTACTAAAAAGAAAGGATAGTGAATACATATGTTTTGGATAGCAAGCCATCTAACATTTTCTTGGGCTCCAGGGACAATCCTACCCTGGCCTCTCAAGTAGCTAGGACTACAGTTGTGTGCCACCATGCCTGGCTAATGTTTCTGTTTTTTGTGGAGATAGAGGTCTTGCTATGTTGGCCAGCTGGTCTCGAACTCCTGGCCTCAAGCAATACTACTGCCTCTGCCTCCGAAAGTGCTGGGATTACAGGTGGAAGCCACCATGCCCAGCATAATTCTTTCAAGGACTCTTGCCAAAATACATTTTGGACTAGATGTTATTCAAAATAGAAGACAGTTAGTAGTTTGAGATGCAAGAACCTCCTCCAACCACACACACACACACACACACACACACACACACACACACACACACACACACGATTCTATCACCTTTTCCTTAATGAAAGATCTACTTTTAGAACAAACAGCAAATAATAATATATTTAAACAGAAAAATACTATTTCACTAATGTTTTAATATCTAATTTCAGCCTCATAATATCCTAATGCTATCAAGTTAGTAGGGTAAACATTATAAATTTCTTTTTACATGGAAAAAACTGTCCCCAAGATCACACGGCTATTGAGGAGTCAAATGCAAACCTTGTCAACCTAATCCTAATAGCAAATAATTACTGTACTTGGCTATTATCTCTCAATAATTGTCTCCTTGGTCATTAGGTCACCTCAATGTTCATAATTAAATACAACATCAACAGGTAAGGTGGTATATTCAAAATGTGAACTTCAAAGTTTTACATCATCAAGGCTGCACAGTTTAGATAAATGTGTTTTGGTCTGGTTCAAGTTGGACAGAAATTTCACTGACTGACATCCTCTCAAAAGAGCCTATTGCAAGCTACTTTCTCCATAAACCCGGGTCTGCCTGTCATCACTCATGGAGCATTAACTGAGCTCTGGCTACATGCTGAGCTCTCTGTTAGAATCTGGAGTTACATGAATGAATAAGAAGACACAGTCCCTCATCTTCAGGAGATAACAGTAAACAACACAATATGTAAACAAATATTACAATTTGATGTGAGAAATGCTATCATATAGGGCAGCCTAGGGACAAAAGACCAAGAAAATGGAATTTGGCAACTGTAAGTAAGATTTACTGGCTCTTGCCAGCGGCCTTGGAATTACGTGGTTAGAGAAGCATAAAAAATAGTTGTATGATACATTGATATGCATCAGAATCAACAAGTCAGAAAACATTTCAGAAGTGAGATTATGCTTGATTCAGCCAGCAAAAAACCCGCAAAATCTATTTCTAATGGATATTACCAGTCCACAGAGATGCATATTTCCTTTGACAATGTTGTCATTAAATATGATGTAATAAACACCCTGCTTTATGTACAAAAGGAGATTTAATCTCACTTTTCCACAATAAGAGGCAGACAACTCATGTTACTGTAGAAGGAATACAGAAAAAAAATCAAGTTAACCATTAAAATGACCACTGGAAGATGAAATAGCAATACATCAATCCTAAGAATGAAGGATTTCAGCTGGACTCAATAAAATGTAATCACAACTAATCAAACAGCTATCTACAAGGCTTTATTTTAATGTTAAAACACATTAGAACTTGTGAGAATAGGTTTTTAAAAATTTATTCCTATTATTGGAAATTCTGAAAATGTGCAAGCCAGGTCAATATTGCATAATTTAAAGATGCACTGTCAAACAATCTTTTATTGAAACCAAAAGCATCTACATTCTCAGTGTTATAGGAAATATAGCAGGTGTTTTATAACATTCTGCATTAAATGGTATTGTTTATCTAAGGGGGTTCTTAGAAAAGAACATTAAGCTTTCGACAATCCCAACATCATCCAAGCACAAAAATGAAAACCAATCAGAACTGCAAATGACAAAAGAATAACAATTTGTTACTTCATAAATTTCTGTGATATAATTTCTACAATTTCTGTTGATGCAGTGACTTCTAGATAAAACTCATTCTCCTTGCAAATGCATTATAGCTTAACCATATATAACATGTAAATATCTACAAATGAAAAGCAGCTTAGCTTGTTTTAAAAAAAAAGATCCTGGAATATAAACAGAGTAACAGAAGCACTCGTTCAGGTTCACTCATGGCATGCTATCCTCTTCTCATCCCTGCAATGGAGCACACCCATGTTCCCTCTGCATGACCCTAGGCAAGATGTGTAACATTTGTGGCTATCAGTTCCTTCATTTGTAAAAAGAAGGGTTCTTGACAGGATGATCTCAAGATGCCTTTGAATTTCAACATTTTGTGTTTCTATGAATATACCACATAGCTGCCTCCCATGAGTACTGTGAATTATGTAAGTTCTAATACGGGAATAGAACATCATGTAAAATACAATAAATTGCTTTTTGAAAAGCCTACAGGAGATGAACTAGAGGGTACATCAGAAAACTTTTCCAATTCAAAATTATAAATCCTGACTTCACAAGTCAAAGCATGACTGGGGATCTTAAAAACTTATTTTTTGTTAGAGTATTGGAGCCTTGGTCAGGTGCTAGGGGTCTGATGACCAGTTCATTGAAGCATTATAGTTCTCTTGTCAGTTCAAAAAAAAAAAAATGAAAGGAGTGTTGGGGATGGGCTGAAGATGAAGACAACAATGGCTTCCATTTTACTCTTCAATAATAGTCTCGCTTTTCCTCTCCTCGTCCATTTCTCTCTCCTATTTCTTGATCCTGCTCAACTTTCCCTTTCTCTCCCTTCCCTTTCCCTTCTCTTACTCTGTCTTTCCCATTTTAAAAACCTGAAAATGGAGATGAGCCACCTGATACAGCACCCTTTCAATTACTTCCATCCTGTTACTCTGAGACTCACTAATAGCAGCAGCAAAAAAAAAAAAAAAAGGACTGTTGCATGGCCTGGCCTCTTGTTCAGCATAGAAAATAGAACACATTTATTTACCTTCATGTTATAAACTGAATGTCTGTATACCCTTAAAATTCACATGTTGAAGCCCTACCCCTCTGATGTGATAGTATTACCTTTAGGAGGTAATGAAGTTTAGATGAAGTCATGAGAGTAAGACTCCCACATGGGATTAGTGCCCTTAATAGAAGAGGAAAGATCAGACTGATCTCTCTCTGTCTCTGTCTCCATTCACCATGTGAGAACACAGTGAGAAGGCCATCGTCTGCAAGCCAGGAAGACAGCCCTCACCAAGAACCCAACCAGGCTAACATCCTAATCTCAGACTTTCCAGCCTCCAGAACTGTGATAAATAAATGTCTCTTCTTTAAGCTACTCAGTTTATGGTATTTTGATTTAGCAACCTGAGCTAAGACACTCTAATTCCTCCAAATACCCAACTAAGTTGTCTACTGTAAAAAAGGCGGGGAAAAGAGGAGAGAAATGTCATCAATGTTTTGAAAGCTGAAAAGCAGATGATTACCAAGTTGCAATTGACTTACCAGAATAGAAAAAGCTCAGTGAGAGCCCACAAGGAGTGGGGCTGGGGATGAGGCCAACAGAAACAAAGCTGGTGTTCCACTTAACATGATGAAGGCCCTGGAGTGGAGGTACCAGAGGCTCCAGAAGGTGCGGTTGAAAATGGAGTTGGTTGAAAATCTCTAAAGTCCCTTCCCTCAACTCCAGTCCCTCTGCACAGAAGATCAGAGAGTCATTTTCTATAGAGGATGAACTCAGGGACATCAAACACAGCTGAAGACATAGCGAGTTTCTATAGAATAAAAGTCTGCACACTGAATGGATAGTCCCTGGTCCCCGCTCCCTGTTTAGCATCCAGACTGCAGTAGCCTAACTTATCTCCCCCCACCCACCCCTGCCCCCACTAAACCCCATACAGAAAATTGGAAGAGTCTTCTCTGGAGAATCTGGTCCAAGGGTAATGACATACTGATACTTATATGGATGTTTCCCAACTAAATGACCAATTCCACCTGCTCGAGCTAAAGTAAAGCCCACTGGCCAATGAATTTGTCCTCACTTCCAAGGCTCACAAACACCATGTCAGCACCTCACTCCTAATATCATAGCAGACATTTGAGAGGAGCCTCTACTGTGAAAGTCAGGCACCGAAACAAACAGAAGAGATAAACTTAGAGGACATAGAAATAAGACATACACAGATAACTTCAAGATTATTAATATCCTCAGAGACAAGAAGTGTGTCCATGCAACAAGAATAGGAGGCTAAAAGAATAGAAACATTCAGAGGGCAAGAAACAGCTCCTAGAAATTAAAAAGGAAAAGACAGAAATATCTCAATAGATAAGGTATAAGAGCAAGTTGAGAAAATATTTCAGAAAGTAAAACAAATGAAAATGACCATAAAATTGGAGAATTCATTCAAGAGGCTTAACTTTCCAATTTTGAAATCCCCAAAAGAGAAAATAAAGAGAGGCCATTACCAAAGAAAAATTTAAGAACATTTCTCGGAACTGAAGAACAAGAACTTTTGGATTGAAAATACATGTAAAATGCCAGCAAAAAGAAAAGGGAAGGAAGGGGAAGGAAGAAAACCCTATAGGAAGGAACATTAACACAAAATTTTAAAACACTTGTGAGTAAAAACCGATTACAGAGAGGGATTAAGGCTCAGAATGGTTTCAGGATTTTCACAGCAATAATGTGAAGTCAGAAGAAAATGGAGCAACACCTTCAAAATTATAAGAAAAAATGAGTTTTATTTGAAATGAAAAGAAAGCAAGCCAAACTATATATCAAGTGTGTGGGTAGAATAAAGTCTATTTAAAATATGAAGAAAACTAAAAAAAAAATCATTTACCTTCCATACATACCTTTTTTAGGAAGCTTCTCAGGGATGGAAGGAAGCTTTCCAATCAAGAAAGGAAACAAGAACAAACAAGACCCAGAATCCAAGCAGCAGGGAATTCAGCACAGGAGAAGGAAAGGGGATTTCTCAAAGTGATGATGAAGAGAAGCAGAGTTAACAGCCATCAAAGGTCCAAAGATCATACCACCCAAATTAGAGCAGGGAAATGGAAGCTTCCAGAAGAATCTCCAAGAAGAAAAGAAACTGAGGTGTTTGAGGTGGATATACTGAAAGGATATGTACAGTTCTGTCAAAGTTTGAGGATGAATTGGTAAGTTATATAGAAATCTTAGCATATGACAAAGCAAGAAATGATTAATTTCAGGAAAAACAAAATGTTTAAGAATAGAAATGGTATTTTAGTACACTAGATTAACTCCAACATCAAATGCAGAATCATGATAATACAAGCACTGAATACTAACTAAATCAGAATTATGATACAATCCTACTGGAAAGATTGGAGGAAAGGAAGTGTATGTGTGTTCATACACACATCCATGTGCAATGTGTGCACTGTGGGGAGTTAAGTCATCTTCCGTAGCAGACAGACAATCAAAATGAAAGCTAAAAAAAAAAAAAATCAAGAAATAGCAACATAAAAATGTTATGTGAAAAATGGAGACAAATACCAGAAAAAGAGCTAAAGAGGTTGGAAACAATTGTTCTTGGGGATCAAGATTCAAAAGTACAGGGAGGGCAGTGGGTTTTTGTTAAGTCCAGTAGCACTATATATAATACCACTTGGGTAAAATACATGTTTGGGGCCCTGATTTTTAAGGTCATTAAGTGAGAGTGGGGATGATATGGTTTGGATGTGTCCTCATCCAAATCTCATATTGAAATGTAATCCCCAATGCTGGAGGTGGGGCCTGGTGGGAGGTGATTGGATCATGGGGGCAGAGTTCTCATGAATGGTTTAGCACCATCCACCCTTGCTACTGTACAGTAAGTGAGTTCTCACAAGATCTGGTTGTTTAAAAGTATGTAGCACCTCCCCCTCCCTCTCTTGGTCCTGCTCCTGCCATGTAAGACACCTGTTCCCACTTTGCCTTCCGCCATGAGTAAAAGCTCCCTGAGGCCTCCCCAGAAGCAGATGCCACTACGCTTCCTGTTCAGCCTGCAGAATCATGAGCCAATTAAACCTCTTGTCTTTATAAATTACCCAGTCTCAGGTATTTCTTTATACCAATGCGAGAACAAACTAATACAGAGGAAAAAAGAGTTTAAAGATAGTAAGATAATTTTAGTCCTATATGTTAGGGAAGCATCTTCTGTAACCAGGTTTCTCTTTAAAACATTTCTGCACCTTTATGCCTGTGCCTGTATTAACTTATGCTGATTGTTTGTTTTGTGGCATAACAGGTACTTGTTTAATATTTTTAGGAACAAAATCCAGAAAACAACATGCATTGATTAAAATAATAAGGACCACATGAAAATCCATGTTGCCTGGGTTTAAAGTATCTGCTTTTCATGTAAGTCAACACTAACCTACTAATCTGTCTCTAATTGGTCTGATATCCAAATGTCAAAAGTTCTTTTGAGATATATCAGTAATTGGTTTTAATAACAAATAAGACCTATCATTTAATCAAAACCACTACTGACACTTTATCTGGATATTGTTTGCAATATAATATGTTTGTTGCTATAATAAAGAAAATAAGAGTTCTCTCACATACAGACATAATTATTACCCAAGTAATCTTTTTTAAGCACTTCAAGGGCCACAAGAAAATGAAATTCAGTGGACAAAACGGCTTCAGAGAACAGGCAAACACGTGAGAACCCAGAGGTAGGTATTTGCAGTCATGTACCTTGGCAGAGTTTAGTGTCCTAGCTATGAAGTATGCGAGTTTATAACTTTGGTAGGTGTTCAGTAGTGTTTCATAAGGAAAGGGAGTAGAGTGTGAAATATATCAGTGGCTGTCTTCCAACTCCTCCAGATAGAGCTTGAAACTCTGGCATGAGTGCTTTTAGGAAGAGAAGAGGTTTGAGAAAGCTTCTTGGCAAAGTCTGAACTAACCCATTCAGATTGAAATTTGATGAGTTCTATTTGAGAAATAAATCACAGATTCCATTAATCTGTGATTCAAATACATCTACATGTATTTTTTAATATATGGTAGACACGAAGCTCTAGAATTAATTACCTCACAGTTCTCCAGAAAGGATCTGAGTGGTTTCTTTTCCAACAGCAAATGGGCCACCTACGTCTAGACTCCTTGCTGAATGAAGAGACTCCTTTCTCCTCGTCACTTACACAAGAGAAAGGAGAATCAAACATCAGCAATAGGGGGAAAGGTCTCACACTGAGGCGCATGCCCAGCAAGGGGACTGTATCCCAACTGACAGATACTTTGGGATCCAAGTGATGAAAGAAATAAAAGGTATTGGATTCATAGGGCATTCCTTCATTTTAATACCAAATAATAAATATTCATTTTAAATCTCATGGATTTCAAACATCACTTGGGCATAGACTTGGGAACAATCATGTAACTCAAAAGATGTTAAGTTATTTTCCTGCATTATGTCATTCTACAACAGGGATTAGACTGCATAATCCCTCTGGATCTCATGGATGTCCCAGATATAGTAACTCGTGTGATATCAGGTTGGCACATTGTCTTCTAGTAACAGGTTTTTCTCACCCTCCACCAACTCATATCTACAATCCTCACATGCATGATACTGCCTGCCTTTTTGCTTTTCTTTCCTTCCTCCTTTTCTTTCCTTCCTTTTTCCTTCCTTCCTTCTTCCCTTCCTTCTGATTCTCTCTTTATAGAAAAATATACTAATCTTAGAAGCTGATGATGTCAGTAAGAATCAGGTTCTTATCTGGCTCTAATTGTACACAGAATCATGCAAAAGAATTTAATGAACTTAGGAGCCTCTCTGAGCTTATAATGTATATAAGAAGTTGAATGAGGAAAATGAAGGAGAAAGAGGTCACTGGCCCTTATAAGAACCAAATCCATAGGCAGATAAATGCTGCTTCACAATACTTCAGGAAAACAAGACCCCAGTGAACGTCCTAGAAACTCAGCAGGCAAGACAATTTATGTGAGACCAAGAGAAAAACAGGCAAAGAAGACACACACACACACACACACACACACACACACACACACACACACAGAGAGAGAGAGAGAGAGAGAGAGACAGAGAGAGAGAGAAAATATATAGAAATGGAGGGAAAGGAGATAGTGGTTAATAACTTCAGGTAGAATGTGACAGAAGAGAGCAAGACCTCAAAACAGGAACTTTTTCTTCATGTTTTCCATTTATTATTATTAAACATGAAAAACTCCCCAAAATGGCACTTGATTCATCATTTTCAGAGCTATCACAAAGATTTCTTCTATTTTTCTGCCGAATGGTTACCATTCAAGTTATTTTTGCATGGATGCCATAGCACAACATGGGCATAAAACTGTGAAAAATTAGATAGCTCAAACGTGTAGGTGGGCTTCTGTGAAATTTGTGCTGAATGAATTTTTAGAAAGCAGAATGCAGTACTAGAATTGCTGCACATGTGTTCTATTATTAAATATCTAACTCTTCTAAATTGGGAAGGATAATAACAAGCAATCTGTGGGAAAGCTGAAGATCTAAACAATACAATTCTGAAACCAAAATAAAACTGATTTGGTATTTTTTTTACTTTTTTAATTGCTAAAACATCATTGTGGAGTAATAGCACAAAGACATAAAGAAAAATTTCTAACAAAATATTGTCCATATTCCTACCATCCCAGCACTAAAAATTATTTCTTTCAGTCTTTATCCACAAAAATCCATAAATTATTAATGTGCATGTACTTTTTGTGTTTGGTTTCCCACTGAGCATTATCATGCTATCGCAAGAGACGCAACAGAAAGAACATTTGATTTTGAACCTAAGATGTGGTTTAAGTCTTGGCACACAGTCGTTCCTTGTATAGTCCTCATAGTCATCATTTTCTTAGCTACCTAATATCCCACAGAATTGATGTAACCGATTTTACTTACTCTTCTCCTTCTTCTTGGACATTTAGGTCAAGACCAATATTTCACAGTTCTAAATATCACTGCAATACATATTTCCCTGATATAGCTTTCTTCTTCTATTCTGTTTTCTGTATCCTTGATATAAATTCATGGCAGGTTGAATTTATTTATAGCTTTTGGTACATAGTGCCAAATTGTTTTCCAAAAGATTTATACCAATTTATACTTTTATTAGAAATATATGATTATATAGCAGACTTGCCAATATTGAATACTATATGGTTAATGTTCTCCTAATGTAATATATGGAAAATGATATCCCATCATACTATGTAAGTGTTATATGTTAGCTGTATTACATTTTAAATTATTAGTGTAAGCTGTCAGGAGTTCTGAAAGTTAATAAAATTTTAAATTATAGCTCATAGACCTGTAAAAGACTATAGATATTATTTAACCTAGTCTTTCATCCACGGAGAAATTTTTGCAGCAATATCTTTGATGGAGACCTGATAATTATCTTACACCCCTCACTGTGCTTAATTGCCCTCATTCAATGAGTCACTAAGTCCTACTGTTTCAAACCCCAAATCCCTCTCAAGTCTACTCCAGCCATCATTTCTTTCTCCTCACTGCCACGGCCTTAGTTCAAGTCCTCCTTACCTCTCACCTGGGTTACTGTAATAACCTCTTTGCCAGTATTTCTGCCTCCGGTTCAATAGTTGACATACTGTATGTGGTCTAAAATTTCAATCTGATGTTGAACGCTACTTCTCTGTTTAAATACTTCAATAGCACGTTATTTTCTTCCAGGACAAAATCTGAACTTCATGGCATAGCACACAAGGCTCTTCATGATTTAGCTCAGACTTCAGTCTGATCTCACATCAGTAACTCCACAACCATCTGCCACCAACTAATTTCATGCTCTTACAAACCTTCATCTGGACATGTCCTGCAAGATGCCTTTCAAGGGTCCACTCCTCCAAGACACCTTCCCAACTTGTCTTCCCAGCATTGGTTGGACACATTTTCCCAACCAGCCTATTGGTTAAGGTTAGAAATGTGCTTTTAACTCTGCATCTTCAGTGTCCTGCAGAGTGTGAGCCCTTAGTGGTGGTAAATACATGTTTGTTGGATTAACAAATAAATAAACGAATGCTCCAGTCTCTGTTCAATGTCTTCTAGTGGTAGTACCTTATCAAACAGTCCATCTCAATTTTTATTTTTATTATATTTAAAAACAAAAATTTTTAGAAGCAAGGTCTCACTCCGTCACCCAGGCTAGAATGCAGTGGTGCTTTCACAGCTCACTGTAATCTCAAACTCCTGGGCTCAACTGATCTTACTACATCAGCTTCCCAAGTAGCTAGGACTACAGCCATATGCCATCACACTCGGCAGTATGTTTTTTTTTCTTTAGAGACAAGGTCTCACTATGTTGACCAGGCTGGTTTTGAACTCCTGGCTTCAAGTAATCCTCCCTACTCAGGCTCCCAAAGTGGTGGGATTATAGGTGTGAGCCACCATGCCCAGCCCTGTTTATCGTGACTTTAAAAATCAAAGGGCCTCTTTTAAATTTCTGCTATTTGTGACTGGGCAAATGGTCTGTTAAACAAATTTAAAAGAAAAAAACAACCCCATCAAAAAGTGGGAGAAGGATATGAACAGACACTTCTCAAAAGAAGACATTTATGCAGCCAACAAACATATGAAAAAAAGCTCATCATCACTGGTCATTAGAGAAATGCAAATCAAAACCACAATGAGATACCATCTGATGCCAGTTAGAATGGTGATCATTAAAAAGTCAAGAAACAACAGATACTGGAGAGGATGTGGAGAAATATGAATGCTTTTACACTGTTAGTGGGAGCGTAAATTAGTTCAACCATTGTGGAAGACAGTGTGGTGATTCCTCAAGGATCTATATCTAGAAATACCATTACTGGGTATATACCCAAAGGATTATAAATCATTCTACTATAAAGACACATGCACATGTATGTTTACTGTGGCACTGTTCACATTAGCAAAGATGTGAAACCAACCCAAATGTCCAACAATGACAGACTGGATTAAGAAAATGTGGCACATACACATTATGGAATACTATGCAGCCTTAAAAAAAGCATGAGTTCATGTCCTTTGCAGGGACATGGATGAAGCTGAAAATCATCATTCTCAGCAAACTAACACAAGGACAGGAAACCAAACACTGCATGTTCTCACTCATAAGTGGGAGTTGAACAATGAGAACACATGGACACAGGGAGGAGAACATCACACACTGGGGCCTGTTCGGGGGTGGGGGGCAAGGGAAGGGATAGCATTAGGAGAAATACCTAATGTAGATGATGGAGTGATAGGTGCAGCAAACCACCATGGCACATGTATACCTATGTAACAAACCTGCACATTCTGCACATGTGCCTGAACTTAAAGTATAAATAATAATAACAATGTGCAAGGCGCCCAGGCGTGGTAACTCACACCTGTAATCCTAGCACTTTGGGAGGCCAAGGTGGGTGAATGGCTTTAGCTCAGGGGTTCGAGACCAGCCTGGGCAACGTGATGAAACCCCATCTCTACAAAAAGAGACACAAAAATTAGCTGGATATGGTGGCTTGCACCTGTAGTACCAGATATTTGCGGGGCTGACGTGGGAGGATCACTTGAGCCCAGGAGGCGGAGGATGCAGTGAGCCAAGATCATGCCAGTGTACTCTAGCATGGGTGACACAGTTAGATCCTGCCTCAAAAAAACAAAATGAAACAAAACAAAAAAAAGTGCAAGGCACTGTTAAAGCATTTGCTGGCCTAAAAGATACATAAAATTGTTCATCTTGTGTGACTTACTAAATATAATATGGATACCATCTTTGACAAGTACGTTAAATATGAGGTCTACCCTTATAATAATAGGAGGAACTACAAAACTATTTTAAAAAGAAAGTGTGAACACTTTTAAGGAAAAAAAATACATATTCAAGGGTGATGCAGAACCTCAGGTCCAATCTGGCTGTATCAGAGAATCCTCTTGCAGGTCAGAAAAGGTTGTCTGAAGAAGCACGGCTGCAAGCAGACTGCCCACAGGCAAAGGTGTTGATGCATTTAATGGGCTCTGGCAGCTGCTTTCACACATACTCAGTATGGAAGAAGGAGTTGAAGTAGAAAAAAGGAGGAAAACAAAAGGAACAAGAACAAGGTAATTTGCTTAAAGGAATTAATAAGTAAGCAAGAAGACCGAGGGGGAAGAGACATTATACCATATTAATTCTATAAGCATAAAAAAGCTTAAAAATAAGATAGTCCAATGCCAATGTGATTTAATTATTATGTTTCCTCATTTGAAAGGAAATACTGCCTTTTGTAATCTGTCTAGTGCTGGCCAGTGGAACTTTCTGCCATGACGACCACATTTTATAGCTGTGCTGTTGAAGACAGCAGCCACTAGGGCAACATAGGACAATTGAGAATAGAAATGCAGCTAGAGTGACTAAGAAACTGAGTTTTAAATTTATTTTTATTTTATTTTTTTTTTGAGGCAGAGTCTCGCTCTGTCACCCAGGCTGGAGGGCAGTGACGCGACCCCGGCTCACCGCAACTTCTGCCTCCCAGGGTCAAGCAATTCTCCTGCCTCAGCCTCCTGCATAGCTGGGACTGCAGGTGCATGCCACTATGCCCGGCTAATTTTTATATTTTTAGTAGAGATGGGGTTTCACCATGTTGGCCAGGCTGGTCTTGAACTCCTGAACTCAGGTGATCCACCCCCCTCAACCTCCCAAAGTGCTGGGATTACAGGCATGAGCCACCGTGTCCAGCCTTTAATTTAAATTTAAATAGCCACATGTGGCTAGTGTCTACCCTTTTTGGTAGAGCAGAATTCTGTACTCATACAAGATTTAAAATATAAAGAAACTTAAATTTGAGGAGGACCTAAGGGACAAATTCCCCTGTTTGGGAGATAATTAAATATTTGTATTGGTTTTTGCAATTTATACTGTACTTTCATGTATTTCATTGAATTAACAAGAATATAGAAGCTAAAGATGAATGTGGAGTCTCCATCAACAGAGGCTTAAGACAGGAATCATAGCCCTGTGTCTCCACCAATTAGAATGTGATTCTTGTGGAGCAAAGCCCTTACTGAGCTGTATTAGATAGGAAGGAGACAGCAGTGATTAAGAATGAAGACTCTAGAGCCAGACTGCATGTGCTTAAAACCCAGTTCCTATTTCCTGGCTGTGTGATCTTACTGAAGCTACTTAACTTCTCTGTGCCTGTTTTCTCCTTATTTTAATGGCAATAGTAGTAGTACTGACCTCATAGAGTTGATATGAGCTATATGAGCTAGCACATGCAGAACAGCTAGAACAGTGGCTGGCATACAAAATAAATTGCTCAGTGTGGGTTAGAAATTAACCAAGGGATCGGCAGTCCTACAAATGCATGGGAAAACCTCTCTGGGGAAGACACACTGCTCTGGTCTTGCCCAGTCCTCCTCCTGACTATGATACGTTTTTGCCTCAGGAATGTCAGATGAGGTCTCAGACATGGTTCTAGACAAGGGAAAGCACAATATTAAACAAATGATAATGATGGGTCTTCAACCAAGTTTTCATTTCCTCTGATAATCCAGTTCCATCATCCTATCAGCCTAATTGTTATCCTATTTAGTTTTCATGGCCACTCTTCCTTCTAACTTCTAATGGGTTACAAAACATAGTTAGATTATGAGCAGATAATTCCTCTCAATTATTAAATGTTTTCATGTGAGCCAAGTATTATAAGTGATATTCATAGTCAGAATTCTTGGAGACCCCTACTTTTCGCCTTGCAACTGAGGTGTATTTTGTATTCATAATCCCTGCTCTTTGTTATATCCTGGCCTGTTCCTGAACTCTATCTTTCTCTGCTTTTCCAAGCCTCCTGTGTCCCCATCCATCTGGCACTCACATACCCCCTCACTTCTCCTTCCACCTCTCTCCAGCAGGCTCATTGCTTGGTGCAGATGGACAGATACTTTTGAAGTTTTCAGGAAATCCTCTCAAGGGCAGTGAAACAATTTGTCTGTAAGCAGAGCTGATACTGAATGCATTGGAATGGAGGTAAAATTTAGAATATGCAAGGGAAAAAAGCATTAGTTAAAATAGAGGACAATTTTTAAAATAATTTTCAGGAGTAATGGAAAATGAAGATTTTCAAGGTGTGCTAGAGCTAACAAGCCACAGCATATGACAAGAGCTCCTATAATTGCTAAGAAATAAAATGCAAGAATATATTTTATTCTCTTCCAAATACAAATTCAACGATGTGCTTTGAATCAGTACATGAAAACACTCAGGTTGCAAAGATTCTATGAAAAATGGTAATCTCTAGGGGCTTACGGATTAATCCTTACCTGAGGCATGCTTTTGCATGCTTAGTATAAATTATTCTTTATAAAATTGCAGTGAGCATAATAGAACATGTAGATTGTAACTAGGTTAACAAACAATAGATTAATAGCATTTCATATCATTCACAGATAACTAAAAAGTCAAAAGACCAAAATATTAATCAAGAATTTATAAAACATTACTTCAAATAGAAGTCGAATTCATGTTTCGGAAAATACTGGTATTATCTCAATAATTTCAGAGGGCAGAAGTCTCACCAAGCCAACTGAACAATGTAAATATGTCTTTATAATTCTTCATTTTCTAGTTTGAAGTTGTAAAAAAAAAAAAAAAAACCTTATAGGAAGAAAAACACAGTCTCCTGCAACAATCTGAGTTACTAATGAGTCCACTGCTTCCTCAATCTCACACAACATTCTAGACAAATGCCTCAGCCAGTGCTATTTAGTGACATCAGCTCACATTGCAATATATTTTCTGATGTGTGTAATAAATTACAAATACTTAATAATTTATCATGGTTGCTTTGAGAGCATCACACAGCACTTAGCATCTAACTCAAAATAACTATTGCCCTTCTCACAACAAACTCCAAAGCCCTCATTTTTCTACTTAGTATGCTAACGAACATTCCTTTTAATCTTCTTCTTCAATTTATCCTGTAAATTTTAAAATAGCATCTTAGAAAGAAACTTAAGGGTAATCTCGGGTCAAACTTACCAATGCAGGAATCCCACTAGCATCTCTAAAAGATGCCCATAAATGATTTTTTCTATTCTCAAGACTGTTTTATGTTGGTTGGTAGGTTGACTACTTTGTTTAGTTTGCCTTTGCTATGAGTCTTTCTTAAGAATCTATTAAGTTAATTGCGGCATTCTGACATTTACTTAAAGGGCAGTGGAAACCAAAGTGTGTAAAGGCTAATACTCCTCAATGCCAAAAGTAAGACAGTTAAGAAAGGTCAATCAATGATTAAATTGTTTATCCTTAGTTAATGTAAAATAAAGGATGTATTTTTAGCTGACAAACTAAATTCAAGGTTGGCACTACACAAAAATAATCACAGATAATTGAGTAAAGAATTACCACAGTATTAGTTATTTAAGACACGTACTTGTGTATCCATGGTTGATCAACACACAGGATTCTGTGAAAAATTATTTTATAGAAGCATAGTGCTCACCTTAAAGAGTACACTATCTTGCTAGAGAAAATAGACATACATATTAAGGCATATTATTGCATTCAAAGGATAGCAGGTAAATAATATACAAATATGCCTGGAGACTACAAATTAAGTTTAATGAAATGAGTTAAGCACTTTCTTCTCTCCACTTTCTTGGAGAGGTTCAGGTCTTACAAATTAGGATATGTGAAAAAAGAATAATAGTGCCTTATAGCCAGGCAGGAGTGAATATTATCAGGTCACATAAAGAAGAAAAATTCTAAAGAACTGTCAGAAATGAATTTGTGCGATTCAGATTGTGGAGGCAAGAAAGACAGAGATAGATGGATTCCCTCAAATGTCCGATTAAGACCAGATTGGCTATGAAATGAAGTAGAGAAGATCTCAGGTTGTGGAGTTATATCATATCAAGAAGCAATAAGTTAAGAGAGCTGTCAGAGTTCTAGTGGCTGAAACCTATCCCTATCCAGGAAAGGCTAAAACCAGAATGAGGATGACTCTGATAGTGAAAAGCCCGAGATTCTTTCTCTAAGGAATTATGTGTGCTGACTCCTAGAAAGACCCATCCTCCCACAGTTACAAGAATGATGCCTTCAGCATCACAGACACAGCTGCAATGTGGCTTAGTCCCCAGCAGAATGCAATTGACAGAAACACATTTATCTTCCTCTTCTCCAGAAAATGTTTTTAAAGGGACTGGATTCAAAGTTACAGAAAAGCAAGGGGAGGGCTCCTTTAGGTTGTACAGTCAGGGGCGAAGAGCAATGCAGGCAAATAGTACATCCTGGAAAGAGTGAAAAACATAGATTAAGGATTGGATGAACGTTATCTGGAAATTTCCTCTAGTCAGGTAAAAGCTGAACACACCAAGTGCTGTGACTTGGTCCAGTCTCTGTACCATTTACACTTCACTGGCTACTTTTAACTATTCTCTATGTAGCCTTCTCTGAACCCACATTTACCAATCCCAATTAAATTCTCACAGTACCTGGTGTTCTTAGCACTAATCACAGCTTACAGGTCGATAACTCTGGACATACTGGCTGATTATGTAGGAGGACAGTGGGGAAGTCAAGGGCTATGGAGAGAAATGCTAGGGTTCAAATCTTGGTTCCAACAATTTCTAGTTGTAAATAAATGTATTTCATACCTCATAATGTTATTGTAAAGATTAACAACTAGTACATGTAAAGGACGCAGAAAAATGTCTGTCATGTAATATGTGCTGAATAAATATAGGGTACATCATCCATGGACCCATGAGAGCAGGAACCATGTCTGTTTCATTCTCTATCACCTCTCTGGGACTGCACAATGTTTGGGAAGCAGCAGAGCTCAGTGAATACATGTGGAGGGCATGGATACTTAATCACTTCATTCTTTGCTACCCATTAAGCCCTTAATATATTTGTTGATACATGTTTACTGTGTCCCCTTATGCCCCACTTGCTAGGGGTAAGACATTTTTCCTTTTGTATACCCCATACAACTCTTCATGATGTTGATACTTAAACTTAACGAAGTACTTTCCCAAATACTTAAGGAGTCAGATTTAGAGAAATGTGGATGGAGGCAAAATCCCCCGGAGTTCTCAACTATGCTATCAAGATGCTTCTACATTATAAAATGGATATAAAAATACATAGTTCTAGTATATATTTAAGAAGGCAAAGAAATGGATTAGCCCTCTAACTTATCAACTGAGAGTCTTTCAGCCACAAAATGTAATTATTTAGCCCCACTCTAAATCATTCATAAAAATGTTCAGTGATGGGTCTCCACAGTATGCTTATGACTTTTTAAAATTGATTTTAATAATGGTGTACATGGAGGTTAAACCACAGAGTTAAAAATGAACATACTGGCAATATCTAAGCCAGAGGAATAGCAATACAAAAAAATTGAAAGGCAAATGAATAAAATATATCTTCAAATGACCAGCAATATTAAAGTCAAAAAACACTAAATAGTATGAGGTTACACTTAAGGGTCAGAGACAGAAATCTCAGATACTTTGTACTTACAGTTAGGGTCAAAAGAGAGGCAGTAAACACTTACATGGGTCAAACGAGACATGGGCAGAAACTAGAATGGTTGGTTAGTAGGACTGGATCTAAAGGAGGTAGTCTTTTCTGTGATATGATTTCTGGCTTTCTGAGAGAGTCTTTACTTTCATAAACAATATTCCTTAGCATAAATCTCACAGTTAGAGCTTAATTTCTTTGACTAAGATAGTATATGTTTCTCAAAGAGGAATACTTTGACTCCTTGGAGGTTTGGAGCCACGTGTCAAAAAGATTGTGCAAAGCCACAGGATAAACAAGTTTATTTTCCTGCAAATTATGTTTTTCTTAAATATTGGAAGCATAGGGAGATGAACGTTCTAACTGGTAGTAATTTAGATCATTTGTTTATTTAACAAATGAATAAATTGTGCTGTAGAATCCAAGACTGGCATTCTATATTTTTAAAAACAAAGCATGAAACTACAGAGAGGCATCATGCTTGTGTAGATCACTTTAGGCTACCTAGGGCTTTGGGTTGAAGAGGGAAACTTAAATGGCAAAGACGCAAAAACAAGAAGGAAAGGAAATGAAGGACACAAAGACACAGTTAACTGTTTTGGCTGAGACCCAGAACTCCTTAGCTCAGAACTACTAACAGCAAAGGTGGCAGAGATACCATGGTAGAGTCTGTAAAACGCAAACTTACTAGAACTGGCAATCTTCAACATCCAGGCAGGATGGCAGCAACTAAAGCTCACAAAACACTAGAAAAGTATGTTATCAGAGTTGAGGAGATGCTATGTGGACATGGGGGAGGAGAACAACAATTTCAAGGTCAGAATGAGACAAAGGCCAGAGCACCAGAACTGCAGTTACTTGTCAACTTACTGAATGGTGAGGGATGCAAAGGCACAGGTGTGCACACTAGCAAGGTTCAGAAGTGAATTTTGACAATTGTGTGTTAGAGATGATAACAGTTCAACTGAGATGACAAGGAAATTGCTTATAGATGTCCACATGAACTTAACCACATCAGAAAACAATACATACGTATACCTTTCAAACCACATTTTCCAACCCTACTCACTTTCCCAGGCTTGATGCCACCTCTGTGTTTTCCTCCTCCTCTCATCCTAAATAAACCTTGTTCCTCAATGTAAACTCAGAAAGCAGTTTCGTCTACAGTTTCAGTGTTCTCAGGGGCAGCAGAGATTCAGACAGGGTAAGCTCATCATTTTTACATCTTCATTCACCAGCATAAGTGTGCTTGCTCTCAGACACACATTACCACTACCAAGCCTGAATTACTCTATCTGGGCTGGCAACAATGGCAGTATTAAGAAAAGATAAAAACCATCTAAATCATGCTGCTTGAAACTAGTTATAACCACCTTTCCAGACACACAGATACATTTCCATGATTAAATTATAATGTGGTTGGCTGAAAAGAACTCAGAAAATGATGGATATTCGAACTTAAAACGTTTGATCACTTATTCTGTGATTTTTTTTCTTAAAACTCAACTCACATTGTATTTGTAAGAACACAGGGAGAGAGCTGAGTAACAGGACCAAGAGGAGATTTTTCTTTCCTATCACTTTTCATGATGGATAGACTCCTTAGGAAAGAGAAAGTATTTAAGGGCCTGCCACGACTTCAGTCATGTTTTAACCTCATTTTATAATCCGTCAATAGGATTGTGTTAGAGACTATTTGACTCCCCCCACTATCCACTCTTCACTCTCCCTTTCAGTTATAGAATTCCCTGAATTTTATTTAGGCAAATGGCTATCCCACTAGAGACTACACCTCCCTACTTCCACCAGCCTTCTTTGCACCTTGGAGTGGTTAAAGGACTAAGTTTTGGCCAATAAGGTATAACTAGCAAGGATGTGTATACCTTTCAGCTCATGTTTCCTAAGGACAATGTTCACCCTCCACTTTCTCTCCCACTTGCCCCTTCCTGCAGACTGGAATGTGAGCAGGATTGTGGGAACCAGTTTCAGTGCTGCAGCTGAGAGCAACTCCCGGGGACTCAGCAGAGTAACAAATAGAAGGAATCGGGGCTTTCTCTAATCAATGTTGCAGAGCAGAAGTACCGACCCATCCTGGGCCACCTACCCGCCTTGATTGAGATGATTGGGTAAAAAAGAAAGAAAGTTCTAGCTTGTTTAAGCTACTTTCACAAATCTCTGTTACAGCAGTTTAGCCTGTATAAGAATATAGAGTTTCTACCTAGAAGTGGGTATTGCCATAACAATATCTGAGACCAGGGTCACAGGCTATAAGGACAGAGATACAGATATTGATGGCTGGAAAGCTGAGGACTCCTGCTAGAAAAGCCAACTTTTTCTGTTCCCTAAGCAGTACAAGGTAAGATTGTTGCTCAGAGCATCCTTCAGAACCTCCTGTATTCTCCTAGGCCACACAATGGGAGCCAGTTCAAACACTCAGGTAGGGCAGGCCTGGATTTCCCATTCGAGCCTATTGATTCAGATGACCTCAAGGAAGAAGCCCTTAAACTGAGGGAGTTAGGAGTGGGCTACCAAGCCAATAAATAAGCTACGAAGCCAATAAATCAAAAGGTAGTTAAAAACTCTAACCAAAGGCTACTTTAATGTGGAACTGGAAGCAGACAGACTGGAATTTTTGCGGGTATTACATTGCCAAAGAAAACAAAAACCTGGCTGACAGAGCTAGTGACTGTTTAATCACTAAACCAAATCTCAGTTTCCCAAACCTGCACCAGTAGAAAGCAAGCTGTACAAGGAGGGAAGCTACCAATGAGGGCATATTCTCTAACACCCACCACAGATGTGGCCACAAAAGACAGAGGCCATCAAGGAAAATGGACAGGGAGTTATACCCAGAGAGTGAGTCTGGAGTGGCCAAGACGACCTAATAAAGACTGCCAAGTAGTTCTTGCCCAGACAAATGTAATAACAACAACAACAAAGTGCTAACTCCTACTGACCAGATTCTGCTGTTTGCTTCCTATTTTCCCTTTCCAAGTAGGGATTTCACAGCAGATAACTCATCCTTTAGTGCCGGGGTCACTGGAGGCACATCCACCCTGATAGAGAGACCTAGACACATCCCAGAGACCTGGACTCTCAGCTGGGTGCAGTAAATAAATGGGCTTTGGTTTGCCTCTTTGGGAAGAAGGTGGGCATATCCTCTACGTGGGATGAAGGGTAGGAAGGGATACTTGGATTCTAGAGACACAAGTTGGGAACAGAGACTGTTCGTTATCTCCCATGTCCATTCCTCTCTTGTCCTTTTAGATAAGAAAGGTGGCTCAGCCAGAGCCTACATTTCACAACCCCCTCTTGTAGCTAACTAGACATGGTCATATAACTAGATTTTGGCCAATAAAATATGAATTTTAGCCAATGATATACATGTTTATAAAGGAAATTTTTGTCCTTAACTTTCTCTGTTCCTTCCCCCTTCCCATGGGCCAGAATGCAGATGTGAAGGAGGGTGCCACCACTGAGCACATGGATGGGGACAGTTGCCTGGGGGTGCAGAGCAATAAGACAGAACCTGAGTTTCTGGTGACTTCATGGAGCCAAGCTGCCTACCCTCCCTGAAATGCCTTCCTAAACAACGTCTATGTTGTTTGAAGTATTACATTTTGACATCTAATTTTTACAGCTGCCAAATCTGTACCCTAATTAATATACGAGAAAATTGGAAAGCAAAGTGGTTTGAGTGCAAAGTCTACATATTGTGTATACATATGCATGAGCTAAAGGTGAGGACCTAAAAACTGTCACTTTAGAAAGAAGAGGTGGTTATAAGATAAAGTAGTAAGTGCATTAAAATCCAGCATCCCTCACCAAAGCACAGCTAAGAAAATTCATTTGAATAAGTAAAACTATATTCAATTTGAAAACACTTTATCTCAAAAAAAGAATTGTAAAATTAAGGCAATTTTCTTCTTTTTCAATAGTTTAAAGCTAATAATAAAATATCACTTGATCAACTCAAGAAGGAATCCCATAAAGTTATCTCAATTGATAAATGGTTACATGTGCAAATATTAACAAACATCAGAAAATAAAATCACATAGTATACAGGCAGTGAAGTGCTCTGATCCTGAAAATAGATGGATCGTTTATACATCCTAATTCCCCCAATTACAGGCTACCTGACCTTCAGCTACTTACCTAGACTCTCTAAGCCTCAGCTGCCTGTGCTTCAGTTTCCTGTGGATCAAATGAGATAATGTACAAAGCACTTGGGGCAGTGCCCAGTTCATAGCATGATTTCAATTAATTTTGTCTAAAATCATTGCCACCTGATTGTAAAAATATCTCTGTCAGTCAGAAGGCAGGCATCTTAACCATCAGTGTTCTATGAGACTGACCTCTTTCTCAGGTTGGCAAGCCACAAAATGCCCAGTGCCTTGTGTTTTAAGGAAAGACACGAATTCAATCAGGGCATTCACTCATTTACCACGTGTGTTGATACCTTAGCATGAAAAGCACGATCTATGTGATAAAATAAAAATATACTTCTAGGTTTGAGAAGCTAATTCCCATGTCGCCCTTATTTAGCTGAGTCCACCTAAATAAGAACAAGTCTTTGAATTATCACTCCCTCATTGACTGATATTGGACAAGTCTCCACACATCTGTGAGACTAGGTTTCCTCCTCTATAACATGGAGAAACAATATCTCCCTCATGGACTGCTATGGGTATTAAATGAGGAAATTCAAACACCTGGATACTACTATGCCTAGAAAGAGTAAGCATTCAGATAATAGATGATGGAAAGTTTATTACTGCTATAGTTATGGCTACATAAAATAGTAAAATACCTTATCATAAGAAAATTGTGCCTGCATGTATTTGAGACCCACTGGTTGTTGGGTAAAGCTTTGTGCTATCTGTCTCATCATACTGATGGCCCATACTGACCACACATATTCATTCTCTCCCAATCTCGATCAATACCAAAATGTTATTTTTGCAAGCCTGTTGTCCAGAGATGGGATGTATTCATGAAACACAGACTTCTCCCACTCTGTGAAGTCAAATAGCTTGCATGAGATTGTATCCACAACATTGTTTCTTATTAGTGTCACATTCTGTTCAACTAAGTTGACCACTCCAGGCTAAGTGATAATTACAGCAATGTGTGTCATCCAGTATCCTCCAAAACTTAATGATTTTACAAACTAAAAGTATATCTGCAAAGTAAATGTTATCTTAACCTTCAGGGAGCTGATTGGGACAATTAGTGTAATCATTTTACCCAACATCCAGGGTGGACCAGGAGCCTTTATCTTTTACCTGTAACATGAAGATGAATCTGAAACTAAAGCACATGCTTGAAACTGAAGGGAAAATGAGTCTTTTTCTTTTCTGGATTAAAATAGAACCCTCCCACTACCCCCCACCTGCAATTCCAATTATTTATCCCATTTCTATCAGGGCAGAAGCTATTTAGCATGGCTTATTTAATCCATTGTTTTATCTTTATTTTTTAAATAATCAATTTTGCCCTGGCTAATGCATTTACAGTGTTTCCTCTTGCAGGTTTCTGATATAATCACCAGCCAGGTCTGACCCAGTTTTCTAAGCTGATTTTTCTCAGCCATGGAGCCTCTTGCTGAGTGGCTACAGGGTTCATCTGCTTCCATTCCCTAATGCCATGGTCCCTGCGACCATCTTGGCTGCATATGGTGGGCACTCACTGGAATGGTTAAAATTGCTACCCTCTTCACTGAGGCCTCAGAGGAGTATGTAGGCCCAACTCACACTGCTCAGCGGTATCAGAGCTAAGACCAGAATCCATCAACTTTGTTGTCACTATGTAGACAAGAGCCCTTGATCCTCCATCACTCAAAACAAAATTAAAGATGAGCTCCCAATTGAAGTGTTCTACTGGTAACCTCACATAGGCACAGACATATTTCAGAACTCCTGGTTATGCTATAATATCCCTTGCAAAGTTTTGGATGTCTTCTATGATTGTCATTTTGGGTCAATTTGTTGTTGTTGTTTTTCCTTCTCTTCCTTTGAGGATGCTTTTGGATTTGTCCAGCTGGATTATTTGGTCCTTGGCTGGTTGTCCCGGCTAAGAGCCCAGCCTAGAGCCAGTGCCCACTGTGTAAGCAATGCAGATGACGTTGTTGAAAAAGGGACTCTGTAGAGCATTGTTTGCTTAGTTGGCCCCTTTCTAGCTATCTGTTTGCAGCTACCTTGATAAAAAGGCGCTGATAATGAGGGACAGAGTTTTATACATTTTAATTAATCATCTCCACAGCAGGTTTTTATACAGGATGGTGATCAGAGTTGAAATTCTACCTATCTGCCCACACTGACTCATTAGTCATGAGCATTTGTCATCATACATCGGGACTTCCCAGTGCCTTGTGCTTTGGCCATGTGCTTAGGAAACACTGGGCCAAAGGACGTCTATCCAGTGGACGTTTTCAATCTCAGCAGAAACAATTCTAATTCTGCACTTCCTGAAATAAAATCTTGCCCATAATCAAAGCAAGAAAATTAAATCCCTTCCTAGAAATAAAATATATTTATTTGAAAGCGTTTCAGGCTGGGCACTGTGGCTCACGCCTGTAATCCCAGTACTTTGGGAGGCCGAGGCAGGTGGATCACAAGGTCAGGAGATCAAGACCATCCTGGCCAACACAGTGAAACCCCGTCTCTCTAAAAAAAAAAGAAAATACAAAAAATTAGCTGGGCATGGTGGCGGGTGCCTGTGGTCCCAGCTACTTGGGAGGCTGAGGCGGGAGAATGGCGTGAACCCAGGAGGCGGAGCCTGCAGTGAGCCGAGATCACGCCACTGCACTCCAGCCTGGGCAACAGAGCAAGACTGTCTCAAAAAAAAAAAAAAAAAAAGTGTTTAATTAGCAAGACAAGTTCGTGTCATTTTTAAAAATAGTTAACTTTTACTTCCAGAAAAATAGCAAACAAGATAATACTCAAATGCAACCGTGGTTGCAGAATCTATAAACCCAAAAGTCTGAGAGATTTACAAATAATCAATACTATAAACAAAAATCACATCTACCTAGAAACATTTCTTTTAAAAAAAATCTGCTGGCAAGTCCCTCCACTCTTACCTCAGGTGGGCCATAAATATTTTCTTCCAAATATATAGGATAACCAGAAACTTTCTCTTTCTTTAAACAACAAAAATTGATTTATAATTAAAATGCACTTTGGCATATCTTTCTGCAATATTTTCCTCACTTGAGTTGGAGTAAAAATTTGAGAGAATTAGCAAAGCCTGTTAACCTCATGAATTGTTTTCTGGGTAGTGAATTTGGCAAGGTGACTTCTCCAGACTTTCAAAAAGAATCAGGCAGGAAAACTACCTTCTGGATGTTTGATTACATAAGCAAGCAAATTTCCAAGCATCTACATTCCCAATAATCAAGTCATAGTCTGGAAGGCTGTCGTTACTATATTGAGAACGTATCTATTTTTTAAGTGTCAAAACTGCCTGATAATGAAATACCATGTGGTCCAAGATAACCACCTGGCAGGCCTACATGCTATTATTTGTTTTTCCATTCTGCATGTCTTTTGTCCTCTCTTCTTTATATCATTTCCCCACTTCAGACTGTGAAAGTTGCTTGAAGGCTGAGCCCATATTGCCAATAATTCATTATAATTGGAAGCAGTGGGTGCTTAAGCACTCATTACCTGACAAGGAACGTTGCAATAACAAGCTCAGTTTAGAGGTCAATGTTAACAAGGCCAAGGTCCTAGACCTGACATGGGTGGATGTGGACGTTTGCTCTGCTCCATGACAATAAGCCAAATACCTTGGTCTGTGCTACTGCTCGCCCGGCATGCAGCAGGGAGGTGCAGAGCATGAGGAGTATGTGAATGTCCTAGTCCAAGTCTCCAGCGCAACTGGGACTGGAGAAGTATAATCAAATATTGCTCAGCCCAGAAGAATCAGGGTGTGGTCCAGGTCAGAAACAGGCAGAGTGAAGATGAGACACACTGGTTCTAACCTTTGTTTCCTTTGCTAACACATTCAAGTGACAGCCACACTTCCATCAGCAGCACAGACTCATGAGAACTGGTCATTAAACAGAGAGTACTCTGTTTAATTGGGCAGGTGAAGGGGGATATGTCCATTATTGTGAGGGGTTCATGTTTTGACAAAAGGATCCTGATACTGATACCCAATACTGAGTTGAAATTCAGTCAAGTAGAGCAGCACATACGAATCACTTGGGGATCTTATTAGAATACAAATTCTGCTCAATATGTCTCAGGTGGGACCTGACTAATAAGCTCCCAAGCGATGCCAAAGCTGCTGGGCCTTTGGCTCTCACTTTGAAAAGCAAGATTCTAGATTTTATCAGATCATCAGGTGTATGGGAATCCTGGACCTCATGAAACTGGAGGTTCAGAAACATCTGAAGAAACTGAGAAATCACTAATGGTCAGAGTCACCAAGTTTTCAGGAATCCAGAGATCAGACCAGTCACAATCACTCAAAAGATGCCAGAATTCAGTCGCAACCAGTGCCCTGGCTTCTGAGTCCCTTGCTTCTGTCTCCACTACCCAGAGCAAGCAGCCAGGGACTGTGAGACACGTGGCAGAGCCCTGATCTTGTGGGCACAGGCAGATCAAAGTAGCTGCAGATGATGATAAAGAGACAGGTGTGGTAGGCACCAGTAGGAGGCTAGGAAGTCAAGGTCCTCCAATTTCAGATCCTTGTCTTAAGGGTAAGATCAAAGGCTGGCACAACGCTTACAGATCATTTTATATGAAAGTTGGTATATGCTTGGGGCCTTGCGGGATATCTTCTCCATTTCAAATCCATTAAATCATTGGCCCAGACTCCATTTGTCTTTAACAGGAAGGAATAGCTCTTGGGGTGATTCAAGGTGAAACCTTATCCATTTCTTCCCTCTTTCTCATTGACACCGTGTATGTGCAAGGTGGTGAGGGAGCCGAAATTAGGACTATAGAGTCCTTCATGTTCACAGAACAAGCGCTGCAAATGGGTGTGAGTCAGCCTTGAGCTCAATCGAGAGTAAACAGACAAATTTACATTCATATATGGATTGATTTAGACATTTGTCAAATATTTGCTAAAAGAGCTTTTCACTTGTCTAAGGAAGGCATAGCCTTATTATTTTTCTTTGTTTCTAAACGACTCATTTCACCCACGTGCTTGATGAAAGTTTAAATATAAAATGCCTAGGCCGGGCGCGGTGGCTCACGCTTGTAATCCCAGCACTTTGGGAGGCCGAGGCGGGCGGATCACGAGGTCAGGAGATCGAGACCACGGTGAAACCCTGTCTCTACTAAAAATACAAAAAATTAGCCGGGCGTGGTGGCGGGCGCCTGTAGTCCCAGCTACTTGGAGAGGCTGAGGCAGGAGAATGGCGTGAACCCGGGAGGCAGAGCTTGCAGTGAGCCGAGATTGCGCCACTGCACTCCAGCCTGGGCGACAGAGCGAGACTCCGTCTCAAAAAAAAAAAAAAAAAAAAAAAAAAAATATATATATATATAAAATGCCTGAGATGAAAATGTATATTAATATTTTCTGTCTTTCCAGGTAGATCTGCTGACCTCCTTCTTGTGCTAAATCTGTTAATGAGCAAATAAAGCTCAGGTCCTTAGATCAGTACTGTAGCCAAGAGATACTAACAGTACCCATCAGAATCAGATGTTAAGCCTCTCCAGAGAGCTCCTGGCAACCTGAGAGACTAAGCTCACATGGGCATTCCTCTGACTACCAACAATGGAACACAGAATCAAACATATCCACAATAAATCTTATAATGTGATCTGAAATTAAGAGAAAGACAGGAGGTTCTCAGAAGCCATGAATAAATACAGAAGTAAAAGTCAGGAATATGAGGTGGACCTGGGCTGCATGCAATATCCCAGAGGTGTATTTTTCAAGAATACAGGTCCTAGAGGCTGGGCCTGGAGTCCCGGCCTTGGGCCGTGGCCCAGCAGAGAACTTAAACTAGATACTTGGCCCACGAGGGCTGCACAGGGGGCTGAAGCAAAGCTTAGTTTCTACTGTAAATATATAAAGTATTAAAGATGTTAAACAGTAGTCAAAAAGAGGTTTAGAAGTGAGATTTGCCAGAATCCATCTTAAATTTCAACTGTTCCAGAAAATAGAAAAACAAATTAGCCAAAGTTTCTATTATGACCTCAATACCCAAAAGATAACATAAACTAAGCAAAAAGACAAACCACAGACTGAAAGAGGATAAGTGAATGTAGGTAAGACACAAATAATTAGTCTCCAAAATATAAAAAGGACTTACAAAAGTCAGGAAAAGAAAGCCAAACAATCCCATACAAAAATGAACAAAGTATATATATTAATACTTCACTAGCAAAATGATTCTAAAATCTAGTAAGTATATTAGAAGATGCTCAATTTCAATAATAATCAGAGAAATGTAAAATGACTAACAATGTGATGTCATTTCACATCCATCAGGCTGAGAAGTATTAATAACTCAATTGTGAGTTAAGATATGGGAAAACTTTTATATCCTGCTGGTGGGTGAGGAAGTTGGTACCAACCTTTTGGGGAAGAGAATGAAAATATCTAGTAAAGGTGAAGATGCAGAGGCCATAGATCCATAAATTACATATGTAGATGTTTACTCTAGGGAAACCCTGACAAATGTACACAGGGAGCCATGCAAGAATGTTCCCTGCAGAAATATTCACAATGGCAAAAAAAAATACAAAACCTAAATATTAATAAATAAGCAATTAATAAATACATGGTGGTATATTCCAATTTATAGCATTTTATTTCTTTGTAAAGGGAAAATCTCTAAATTATGTTACAAATATTTCTATTACTTAATCAGAGTGATGGATATAGAAGTTTTTATTTTATTTGTGTTTTCTGTATTTTAAAACATTATTTTATACAGGTTGAGCATCCCTGATCTGAAAGTTTGAAATCCAAAACTCTCAAATTCAAAACTTTTTGATTGCCATCATGGTGCCACAAGTAGAAAATTCCACACCTGACATGTGACAGGTTGCAGTCAAAACACAGTCAAAACTTTGTTTCATGCCCAAAATTGTTAAAACATATTGTATAAAACTGCCTTCAGTCTATACATATAAGATGGACATGAAACAAATGAATTTCATGTTTATACTTGTGTCCCATCCCCAAGATATGTCATTATGTATATGCAAATATTCTAACATTTGAAAGAAATTGAAATCCAAAACCCTTCTGGTCCCAGGCATTTCGGATAAGGGATATACAACCTATAATTAACATTTAAATCAAAATGTATTATAAAGTCTCCCTAGAGTTATACATTTTGTCAGGGGAAGTTATATTTCCCCATCCCTATGTAGAGATACACATGTAAAGGCCTGGAAGAATACACAGAATTGTTAATAGTGTAACTTAAGGAAGAAAATAGAACAGTAGAAGACCAAAGAGGAAATTTTCCCTTTACTATGCCTAATTCTGTGTTCTTCACATATTTATGAACACATATTCATGTGTTCAATGTGATTGCAGTGAAGCCTCAATTAATGTCCTTCCTATATCTATACCCTTTGCCCTGTAATTTTGCATTCTTCCTTCTGATTCTGGCTGGCCCTGTGAGTTGGTTTGGCCTATAGAATACAAATGAAATGATGATGTGCCAACTACAAGGTTAGGTCTCAAGAGACTGTCGTGGTTTTCCTTGATCTCCCTCTTGCAGTTAGACTTAAACACTCTTAGAAAAAGCCTGGACTTGGCTAGGCACAGTGGCTCATGCCTGTAATCCAGAACACTGGGAGGCCAAGGTAGGAGGTTCACTTGAGTCCAGGAGTTCAAGACCAGCCTAAGCAACATAGTGAGACCCCCATCTCTACAAAATATTACAAATGTAGCCCAGTGTGGTGCCACCTGCAGTCAGAGCTACTTGGGAGACTGAGATCAGAGGATCACTTGGGCCTAATAAAATGAGGCTCCGATGAGCCTGAGCTGTGTGCCACTGTATTCAGCCTGGGTTACAGAGCAAAACTCAGAAAGGGAGGGGAGGGGAGGGGAGGGAGAAAAGGAAAGAAAAAGTCAAAAGAAAGGAAAGAAAGACCAGGACTTGCTGGCTGGATAGTGATAAACCATGTTCAGGAGAGGCTAGTTACCCTAGCCCAAGCTATTCTATACTAACCTGTAGATACAAGAGTGCCAAGTCATGATCAACAGATCTGCCTACCTGACCCACAGTGACTACAGACCCAAGCTGAGATCAGAGAAATATCCAGCAGACCTATAAACTCATGAGCAATAGTAAATGCTTATTATGTTAAGCCACTGAGTTTTGGGATGGTTTTGTTATGCCTCAATAGTTAATTGATACAAACATTCATCAGATGTAAAATTTTTAAGAGTGGAAAACAGGTTCATCCATTTGAGAAAAGGTGACCTGCTGATTCATACCTAGACACAATCTATAACAATTCCAAGCCTTTATGATTCATGTCATCATTAGAGTTTGACATCAGAACTTGCTCTATATTGCCCACAAACTGTCCAGTTTCTTATCTGGAAGATGTGTCCTTCATCTTCCATGAAGCTGGAGCCCCACTAACTGAGGCTTAAGTAGGTTATTTTAGCATATCTTCTACCATGGTGTGTCCTGTCAAGTACCCTTTATGAGGCTTCATTTACTCTTCATTTACCCTTTGTGATGCTATTCAAATTGATGTGGGAAAAAAGACAACAAACAACAAATTGTTCATTAATTTGTGCTGCATTTGGCAGGAAAGTCCAAGCCAATATGAACATAAAGAGAAATCAAAGGTGTTTAACATGTCATTAAGTCTTCTCTGTACTGAGCCAACTGTGAAACAGAAGCTTGGAGAGTAACATTAATGCTTTGCCCCTTGTACATATTACCAGTCAATATTATTCAACATATTTAGTTGTAGAGACCAAATGCTTGGTGCAGTAGAAGGGTACAAACTGGAGACTCCAGAGGCTGCATTCTGCTTCAGACCAGTGCTGGGATTTTGAGCAAGTAACTTAATTTATATTTTAAGTATAACTTGTTTATCTTAATTTATATATATCACATATATATATGCACTCACATATACACACACATATATATGCATATATATACATATATATGTGTATATGAAGTAAAGAGGCTATTGGACTTATTTCTTAGGTTCCTCCCAATATGAACATTCCAAGAGCCTGTGACAGTGAAACAAGCCCTGAGGCCTTCCTATTATAAAAACAACCTTTTCATTCCATTTTGGTCTCCATAGATTTCAGTGTCCTTTCTCTCAGTCCAAATCACTCACTTCAAAAACTTGGACTAAAATCAAGATTTTAGCCAAAAGCAAGCTGACAAGTAGTTGCCATTGGAGACTCCTTAATACCTCATTGTTAAACTGGCTAATGGTGCTCTAAGGATGAGCCGTTAGAGGAAATGGTCAAGATCTTCATCTCAAGGATGAGGAAGCTAAGGTCCTGAAAGGTCCTGTGATTCACCAAATGTCAGACAGCATCCTAGCAAAAAGGGTAAGTTCTGCTTTTAAGTTTCATGATTCCAGATCCATCCGTTAACCCACTCATGTAAGACTTATCGAACACTTACAGACACTATGCTGGGCACTAGGGATGCATAGTTCCAAGACAAACCCGTTGCCCTCATGGAGGTCACAGCCCGGTAGAAGTGAAAACTAAGATAAACACTACTGAATCTTGTCACACATGATTAGACAGGAATTTATAGGATGCTCTGAGAATCCAGAGGAAGGAATACCTTACTCTGCATGAAGAGACAAGGAATTTTTCATGGAGGAGGATACAATTGAGCTGCATTTTGAAAAATAAGGAGTTTTGAGGCACACAAGACATGAGAGGAAAGGGCACAGAACACAGGACATGCAAAGGCATTTAAACACACAAATGCACACACAGATGTGTTTGGGAGACTGTAAGCAGCTGGATATGCTTCCACCTAGGATGCAGGCTGGGAATGTCAGGAGGCATAAAGGAAGAAATAGGCAAGAACAGATGATGCCAAGGAAAGGAGTTTTGACTTTTGTCTAGGGAGATGAAGAAGGAGCCACTAAAAGACAGGTAATGGGCATGGCTATCCTTGCTTTCAACAGACAGCATGTCCCTAAAGAAGAGAAGATGAGAGGACCCACTTAGGAAAGGAAGGACAGCAGTGGGAGGCTAGTCCATGCCTGCTGCTCTTTCCTCTAGTCTCTGTTGGATTTCCTTCACTCCAGCCTCAATGTGCCATTCATCATCAATGACCCCATCCCCTGGGGAAGGCATTGGAGACATTCAGGATTCTCAGATGGGCCAGCCCAAGGACCACAGCCAACTGCCACTCATGGCTGGCTCAGTGCGTAAAGGCTGCTCTGAACCCAAGAGAAGCATGAACTTGGGGGAACCCCAGAGACCCACAGTAAGATTCAACCACAGATGAGTGTGGTTGAGTGACACTAAGGTAGTAAATATTCTAACAGACATTGGTTAAATTTCAACAGGTGGTTTACTAACTTGGTAACTGTGTGACTTCAACAAGGTTATTTCACTTCTCCAAGCCTGAGGGTCCTCACCTATCAAATGGAGATAACACTAACACTTATCTTGTATCCTGTATTTATTCGAAGAAATTATACAATTAATTATATTTCATCTGTGCACTCCTGGAACATGGCAAATACTCAGCAATCCACAATTATAATTATTAACATTTAGCATCATGCAGTAAAGCACCTTGCCTATTTCTAGAGAAGCTTGGAATCTGAGACATGGTCCTAAAAGAACTCTCCTCAATATCACACTCCCATTCTCTTCCCTCCAGAGACCTCAAAGACAAAACATTACATTTAAAGGCCTCTTCCCTGATCCACAGCAGCATTTCTTAGATTCTTATGAAGCATATTTAGGTTAAGATAAATAAAATATCAGATCTACCCTTGGAGTAGATAATAAAAAGTTTTAAAGTGATTTTCTTCCTTCTACCTCTAAGAAGACCCTCTTTTAAAAGGTGCAATGAGTATCAGAATCAACTTACAAGGGATGTGAAGGGCCTCTTCAAGGAGAACTACAAACCACTGCTCAATGAAATAAAAGAGGATACAAACAAATGGAAGAACATTCCATGCTCATGGGTTGGAAGAATCAATATCATGAAAATGGCCATACTGCCCAAGGTAATTTATAGATAGAATGCCATCCCCATCAAGCTACCAATGACTTTCTTCACAGAATTGGAAAAAACTACTTTAAAGTTCATATGGAACAAAAAAGAGCCTGCATCGCCAAGTCGATCCTAAGCCAAAACAACAAAGCTGCAGGCATCACGCTACCTGACTTCAAACTATACTACAAGGCTACAGTAACCAAAACAGCATGGTACTGGTACCACAACAGAGACACAGATCAATGGAACAGAACAGAGCCCTCAGAAATAATGCCGCATATCTACAACTATCTGATCTTGACAAACCTGACAAAAACAAGAAATGGGGAAAGGATTCCCTATTTCATAAATGGTTCTAGGAAAACTGGCTAGCCATATGTAGAAAGCTGAAACTGGATCCCTTCCTTACACCTTATACAAAAATTAATTCAAGATGGATTAAAGACTTACATGTTAGACCTAAAACCATAAAAACCCTAGAAGAAAGCCTAGGCAATACCATTCAGGACATAGGCGTGGGCAAGGACTTCATGTCTAAAACACCAAAAGGAATGGCAACAAAAGCCAAAATTGACAAATGGGATCTAATTAAACTAAAGAGCTTCTGCACAGCAGAAGAAACTACCATTGGAGTGAACAGGCAACCTACAGAATGGGAGACAATTTTTGCAACCTACTCATCTGACAAAGGGCTAATATCCAGAATCTCCAATGAACTCAAACAAATTTACAAGAAAAAACAAACAACCCCATCAAAAAGTGGGCGAAGGACATGAACAGACACTTCTCAAAAGAAGACATTTATGCAGCCAAAAAACACATGAAAAATGCTCATCATCACTGGCCATCAGAGAAATGCAAATCAAAATCACAATGAGATACCATCTCACACCAGTTAGAATGGCCATCATTAAAAAGTCAGGAAACAACAGGTGCTGGAGAGGATGTGGAGAAATAGGAACACTTTTACACTGTTGGTGGGACTGTAAACTAGTTCAACCATTGTGGAAGTCAGTGTGATGATTCCTCAGGGATCTCGAACTAGAAATACCATTTGACCCAGCCATCCCATTACTGGGTATATACCCAAAGGACTATAAATCATGCTGCTATAAAGACACATGCACACGTATGTTTATTG